>NC_070644.1:14342126-14622126 GCF_947347685.1 Pleuronectes platessa | reverse complement strand
CAAGTCTTGGGGTAAATTCGTCAAATCAAGAAAACCCAGACAATTAGAAGCAAATAACTTCTCAGAGACACTTCAGACACCAATAAATAATCCCCCCCCCGCCCCCTGCCCAAAAATGAAGCCCAAACGTTTTTTGTAAACCCAAACGACTGCCAGTGGAGCTGAGAATAAAGCAGTTTTACATTGTTAAAACTGCAATGAGGAGCTAATTGCAGGGGAAGTGAGCTTTCTCTTGGGGGGGGGGGGGGCGTGCAGCTGCATGTACTTGAGCGGCTCGCGGGCCTCACCCCCAGGTTGCAGCGCGCGCGGGGCTCCATTGTACGGAGGAGCAGGTCTGAGGCTCTAACGCTGATTGTGCATAATTGCCAGCGATGGCCGTCGACACTAACAGCCACTTCAACTCTTAAACACCCATTCGCCTCCTGCTCCTTCCCTCGTTCTCTTTCTTCCCCCCCCCGGTCCGTCTGTCTCTCTCTCTACCTGCTCTGATCGCCGGGGTCAATTGAACGCATCGGACACGCGGGGCAGCTGCCACGCAAACATTTCCAGCCGAGCTTTCACCGCGGCCCACTTGAGTTGGTGGAAATAAAGGTCGGGCAATTATACGCGTCCCTACATCACTTGCGAGGCTGACCTCTCTCCGCCACAAACCACAACCTGCCTTAATGATAATTAGATTGCACGGGGCATTTTCATATTTGCTGTAATTCTGCCCTCTTCAGATTGTATAGCAGCGTTTATCTCAGGATTTAACTTGCGTGTAATTGGCACCTTGGAGGTTATTCCATGGCACAGGTGGCTGACGTCTTAAGATAATTTCCTGCAATCTGAGAACAGTGGGTTATTTACGCGATTTAGTTTCACAGCTTTAGTAATTCAATGCTAACTAACTAGGCCAGAGTTAGACAGCTAAACAGAAATAGATAAAATGTCTACCTTCTTCTTTTGGCTGGAGCATCACCTTTAAATTACAACTAAGTGCAGCACAAACACACACTTGTTTATTAAAGCAGTTTTTCTGGTTGATGTCCGTCTCGACAGCTACAACCTGCACAGGCAGTGTGCACACAGAGAGAGAGTGTGGAGGCGATAATGGCACCTTGTTAAAGTCTGTTTATTTTAATCCTTAAAATACACTCCCAGGGAAAAGTGTTTCCTTCCAGTCTAATGGCGGCGAGGTAAGACACAGACACACACACAGACACACACAAATGCAGACACACATTTATTAATAAGCAAAAGCTTTCTTGATGTGCATAAGAGATGAAGATTCGACTGGATTTGATGGCCGAAACGAAGAGTATTTTATTTATTTAGTATTAAACAGAAGAGCTGCAACGTTGTGATGTCATCACGAGACAGACTGGACCTGTTCCGCTGACAGTGACCTTAACTTAAAGGACTATGGTCTTTATATGCTAATTTAAACATGTTTTGTGGTTTCCAAGTTGGGACACTACAGTGAATCAAACGCACCTCAATGTGAAAGCCCAAACAAACATTCATACGTGTAGAAGTCATCTGTCTCCAATTCCCAGCAGACAGAGCAGACCTTGGGTCAGTGTCTCGACCGCGTCACGGGACAAAAAGCTGCTTTTTTAAGGGGTTTCCAGCTTTGAAGTCGAGATACCGATCTATGACATTTTTAATCCGCCCGTCTCAGCTCGCCGGATTAACTCGTGAAACCTATTTTACGGTGAATTTTTGTCTCAGGGATGTTTTGAAAAACGAGAGTTTGAGGAAAGGCAGCGTGAGGATATGCTCCCCTCCCTAGGGCCCCCCCGGCTGATCGTATCTGTCTGTGAAACACCTCGGCTGGACGGGGACAAAGGGAGGGGCCCGCGGTTCGGTCACCGGAGGTGTTTTCCTTGGCAGTGGAATGTTTTCAGTGTGGAGCTCTTTCTGCGCCGACTTTCAAAGGGAAGCGGTTATTCCAGAAACAGGAAAGTGCTACAAACAACATGGCAACACATGGCCCCTGCCGGAGCTGCTGCCGAGTGCTGCTGCCTGTTGCCAAGACAGAATATACATAACTGTCCGTGTGTGTCTGTGTTTGTTTGTAGTAACAGAGCACACTCAATCAGCCGCTGGTGGAGATTTGATTGTGCAGATGTGGCCTGTGCATCTTTCCCCTTCATTGCCCTTTAATTACTGTTTTGCAGAGAGATGCAAATGTTTTATATCGCACCTCCAACTTCAGCAACAATCTTCAATCAGCAACGACAGATTAGAAGTTGAATTACACGTCTGTGGAAGTTCGGGGGGGAAAAGCCTTTTAGACGTGTTTGCTTTGGAGGATTTGATTTGCGTTTCAGATTTAACAGTAATCACTTCATTGTGTTGTTGTCTGTTGACGTATTTAAGCCGGGTTAGGACACAGTGAGGTGGCCGTAAGTGGAAGCACATGTTCGCTGGAGTGCTATCCCAAAATCACATCATAATTCATACCTCCTCCTTTAAACCCTATTCAAATGTATGGAAGTATTATCTATTTGTGTTTATTTCATACATGATCTTTGAGTTTTTAAATTTCTCAATTGAACAAGCTTTCCTTTGATTATTAGCCATAACTCAGTTTGATTCAGCGGTTGAACCACAACTGATGCTGAGACGAATGTGTTTCTGTTTTTAAAACCCTTGTTTACTCGATGCTAAAGTATTAGGTGATCCACGTGTCAGGATGAACACCCTAATAACTATCAGCTGCACGACATGATCATTTTCAGAGCGAGGAGACAGAGATGGATTAGTCATCTCTTCAGATGAGTTGAAGAGATGAGAAAACTCTGTCATCCTAATGATTAATTACTGTGGAAGTAAAGAGCAGGTGGGAGGAACGTCGGCCAGAAACAAAGTCTGTGATCCATGAATGTTCATCTTTCAGCACCTGCAATCACTCACCACTGACACACACACACATACACACACACACACATCAAATCTAGAACTGCTTAAGTCCGACATGGTGACGCGACTCCGCCTCTCAGGAGATGTAAACCTACCGAGTCACTATCTACTGGGTTTCTGCAGGTTTTAGAGACTTTCTAAGACCTTTCAAAGACCATAATAAATCATATTAAAGATCTTTATCAATCAGACAGAGTAAAAGTTATAACACAGTCCGAGAATTACTGACACTTCCCAAAAAATTTAAATAAGGTGAAGCGCACAGACTTCTAAAACCAATTTCATAATAATAATTAAGACCTACCTAAATGTATTGAGTTAAGTGTGCGGTATTTTAACATATTTAGCCTCTTTAAGACTCCACAGAAAGCCTGTATTTAAACTTGGCCTCGTAGATATAAAGCATGATTCTGGAAATGAATGGCAAATTTAATCAAAAAGCTCATTTGAGAGGCGTTTAGTGGAATTTTCTCCCCAAAAGAAGAAGACAGGAAACGACGATGACCAGCGTGAGTCCTGTGGGTTTGTGTGTCAGCTCAGGAAGACATTTGTCATCATCCATTGGTCACACACACACGGCTCACTTTGCTCGCAGAGTCACGCCCATTAACAGCTCCTCCAACCCATGTAAATGCTTCCTCAAATTTGTGGATGTTTTTGCAGAATTAGCTGAGTGCACCACTTACAATCAGAATCGGTCTAAGTCTGTTACTGTAACATTCGTGTCTGGAGTGCTGTGCATGCCATTCCATTAGAACTGTTTATCCAAAGCGACGTGAACTTGGAGAGCAGTTTTTCGGGTGCGGTGGACAAACCACTAACCTTTAGAATAAATGGACTAAACTTACACACCCACCCTGATATGATAAACTGAACTATTGAGCTAAACATGTGAAGGAAATACACAAGGTAAGGTAGAAATAGGATCTTTATCCTGTTGGTCCATTTTGAGAGTAAGTGTTTCAGTCACAGATTGTAAATGAAAATGGACGACATGACAGCTGCCCAAAGTGAAGCCAGATCATCTTGCTCGCCCCCTGGTGGCTGGCTGGAATAAAGATCATGTACCCCACTACCTCCATGTTAGTAGATGGGACCTGGACCGCATAAAAGTTTTCACCACTGAAGTTTGTTCAGGTGTTAATTTCTTTCAGCAAGTTTGGATATATTTAGTTACTTAATTCCAAATGATGGCTCCCACATCCAGGATATAGTTTTCATTCTTGAAAAAGATAAGATAAGATAAGACAAGATAAGATAAGATAAGATAAGATAAGATAAGATAAGATAAGATAAGATAAGATAAGATAAGATAAGATAAGATAAGATAAGATAAGATAGACTTGCATACAGCGGGAGGAAGAGGAGACTTGTTGTGCATCTTACAATGTACTCTTTAGACACTGAAGGATTTCTCTAAATAATCCGAATTGACACTCTCATCTCTCCACATTTCCTTTATCATCCGTATGTTTTCTACACGTGGAACCAGAACTCTTGACAGATCCCTCCATACATATCAGCCGCTCCTTGACGACAAGAAATCAGCTCAATTCCAAAAATACTCTGCCCCTCTTGGGGGATATTAGCAACAGATCCTATTGTTTCACCACTTGGCACTTTTCCAAGACGGCCTGTTTGTCCAAGTTAGCAACGGTTACTACGGAGAGCGCTGAATAAAGTTTGGCCTGTTATTTCCAAGCAACGATATTTAGTTCCGGCTGGTAAAACTTGAATCCTCTGCATTTAAAAATATTTCCATATGCATTATTTTAGCATTTTTTTCTAGATATGAGTCTTTGTCCCACATCCACCAGTTGCAGCCAGCACATGCTGAGCCCCTTCCGCTTTCCTAGCCGCAGTAAGCTTCCCCATTGGGAGGGTGGGTCTTCCCTGTGTCCCATCATCCTCACAGTCCTCGTCTAGAGGCGGAAGCCATTAGGCAATAAACTCAGAAAAGTCCTCACACCCACCCTGACAAATGTGACTTCACTTTTCCTGAGTTGGAAAATAAATCCAAACAGGATACAGGAGCATTATTCTCAAGGATATATGGCAAGATAAGAATATGATATATATACATGCCACATATGCAGATATGTGAAAGATGCCTGCAGGTGGTCGCGACCTGACAGGATCCAGACAATTCCTGGTTTCTCATTTTCTTTCTGACAAACAAAGGTATAAAAAGCCCAATAAAAAAGAACTTGTGTCCTGAGATAACTTCTGTTATGATTTGATGCAATATAAATAGAGCCTGACTGATTTATCAGTTGTCTCATTGGTTGATATGAGCCTTTCAGCTGTATCAGTGTGTTTATAGATATATGACCGATGTAAAAAACTTTATTTTCCTGATAAAACAATGCATAAAAGATATGCATTAATGGTTTTATCTTACTTGAAAATATTTTTTCCTGACTTCAAGTTTTATATTGGTTGTACTTTTTCTTTTAATTCATAGCTATTTATAATAAAGTTTATGATTAAACTGTGAAGTATCAAACCTCAATTTCATTTCTTTGTCATAAAGGTTTGAAAACCACATATATGCATAATGTCTATGTTGGCATTCATCCCCTCGAAATCCTTATTGGTTGAGCTCTTACTTGACTTGATTCACTCAGACATCTCTCCACACACATGAACATAAATACTACGGAAAATAACAATCGATTAAACGGTTCCTGTTTGACTCCATATTTATCTAAATCAAAACAGAGTCGGAGCAGTGTCGGAGAGTGCAGTTCCTCTTCTTTTTCATCTCAACTTCCTAAAAGAATTATTCTCTTTTGTTCTCCTCCTCCCCGTCTCTCTCCCCATCATTCCACTGATCAATACCAGGACTGTAATGATGATGAACAACCCGCATCAAGGAAAAGAATCGCAAAACATATTTTTGTCTTCTTACGCATGCCGATGACATCTGGCGAGGATGTGGATCCTCTCCTCTGTTTCCCCCTGTCTCTTCACATATGTAAATGAGATTTGTGTGCTTGTGGAACTAATCTGTATTATGTTGCAAGTAGTTCATCTGAATACAAATACTCTGCCCAAAATTACATTTCTACCTCGGGGAGCTGGTGAGTCATAGCTCTCTCGCTCTGTCCAGGGATCATGACTTGACACGTGTCTGCATTTGTAAAGTACGAAGCAATCAAATCGATTCACGTAGGAAATAAAATAGATTCGGGAAACTTCAGATGAAAATCCAGAAAAGGAAGCTGGACTTTACCCTATTTTTTAAAACACTTGAAGAAAAATATACCAGAAATTGTCAGATTTGAATGTTTCTTGTGTGTCTGCACCTAAGACAAAGACGCCAGGTTTTACAAAAACATTCCTGCGCACAGTTTATGTTATTATTCAGCACATTCGAGTCCACAGCCACGCTAGTTGCTCTGACCTACTTCCCGACGTTATGTAAAAGCACGGCGGGGAGACATGACGAACAGAGGATGTCAGGAATTGGGAATTTCTATCTGGACAGCTGACAAACTGCATTCACTTCACATCAGGGGTTCCAGAACTGGGCACATGTTCAGCGGAAAAATGTGTCTTGAATTTTCCACTTTTGACAAATAACAAAAAGGAAAAAAAAAAAGGAAAACTTTTTGAATGACTGAAATAGCCTCTATAAGAAGCATTCTTATCAGATGGCTTGTAGCAGTAATCTTCCATCGGAGAATTCAGGGATAATCCATTTAAAAAAGTCACTCCATAGGTTCACTGTTATCAAATTCTTCCCATGTGGCCACGCTGTATGCTGTCACACAAGCAGTTATTGGAATATAGGCAAAGACAGAGGCTCCCGCCTGAAACAAATTCAATTCAAGAGCCTCACCGTGTTAGAAAGTGGCTTCAGTGGCCTGTTTGGAGAAAAGTGGACTTTTTGAAAAGTTTACTCGTGAGCTACCATTTTGTAGACACAGTGAGAAAAGGCAGCAACAACAACTCCCTCAGTACTAATTTGGCTGACAGCACAGCTTTTAACTCTGTGGATCTTCCTGAGATGTCGGCCTGAGTGGACCTTTCCTTCCTTGAATAAGGAGCGCTCCACCAAACCATTAGCTCCACCATGTAGGTACAGTTTCATGTCCTCTATAACTCTGAAGCCTAAAGCGTGCGTGTGCTGCAACTTTTGAAATATTAGTTAAATCCACAACAATGTGATCACGAATTGATGTCATCCGTACTTAGGATCATTCATGGAAACCAGTGGCGATGCTTAATTAAATTTCACTATAAATACATTTCACATGCAGCAATTCTATCGCTGACGTTTGTTGACTTTCTTTCTGGTTGAAAACAGAGTGTGCTTAATTTGGAAAGTCAATTTGTGTTTGCTCTTGACTTCAAACATTCTAAATTTACCTTGGCGGGGCAGACTGAGCTGCCTGGATATTACTCAACACGCAGATACTGTTGAGCCAATTTGGCAAACAAGTGTGTGTAAAAAAAACACGACTGAACTGAAGAAATGTAAACATGGAGAAAGAAATGGAGGTAATATTCGAACTATGATAGAGATGTTGTGAATATGTCAGATAAATGTGTTGTGGTCTTTAGTCTACAGGAAGAGTCTCGGTCTCACCTGCGTTCCTGAGGAATCTGCCTGTGTAGGAAGTGACGACTCTCGTGGTGGGATCGTAGAAACCATCCCCACAGTCGTAGCCCAAATCCGGGATCACACGAGGAGGATGCAGATCAGTGAGCTGAGATTCTCCTGTATGGACAGAGCAGATGTTTTGTCATGGATGCATTTGTTGGCATAATGGATAAGTGGTTAATGCTGTTGTCTTCAGATCTTAATCTTCTCTAATGGTTTTGGTTCCAAAGGTTCCATCACGACATCTTACGAATCAATGACATTCTTTTAAATATATATATCTGCTAATAAAAATATCTAATGTTTTACTCCCTAATATCAGAATCAGCCCCCACAATTCGGTCAGGCTCTAATGTGAGTGTGTCATACTCTTTGTATATTCTTTGTATATAATATTTATACATGTGTACATGTTATTATTATTAGATTTACTGTTATTATATATACATTTGCTGCCATTATTACTATATACTGCTATTATACTGGTAGAATTACTATCATATATAAATATATATATTATGTTATATTATATACTATACTGTACTATTTGTATATACTGTCTAACAATAACATTACCATCATATCATCAGTACTATTACCATCATCTTGCCACTGCACCTTATCTACCTATTTATCTTGTGTTCCTGTTTTTTTATTCTTTCTACCTCAATATTTTTATTTTATTTTATTGTATTGTATTTTATTGTATTCAAATATACCTGCTGCTATGACGACTTAATTTCCCTTCGGGGATGAATAAAGTAATCTATCTATCTTTCTGAGGGAGTCAACATCTGAATGAATATAGATTCCAACCTGCAGGTCTTAGTCCATTGCATCTCTCAGAGTAGAAGCGTCTGTCGTAACCATCGCAGTAATCCCAGTCCTGCTCCTCAAACTGCAGACCATCGGCAAAGGTAAAAGATCCCTTGAGGCGAAGCACAATGAAAACCACATCATTCATTCAGCATAGACTTTAAACTTTCAACTCACACATGAAAAGAAAAACTGAAGTTCAAGTTGTCTGGTCGTGCAGTTTCAGTGTAATGTGCCAAAATTTGATGATATCTTCATCTTCAACCACAACAGTTCAATGGACTCAAAACCTCAACAGCAGAAACTATGTCCCTGCTTCTCAAGATAATACACAGAACTCTTTGTTTGCAGTTCTTGTTGGGGTTACTTTTTTGGCAGAAAATGCTCTTGAAAGTGATGTCTGAAGGTTATCCTGTGTACACGAGACATGGTCTCTGGAAAGATAAGCTGCTGTTTTTTTAATGTCCATTTTCAGCGCTTTAAGAACCACAAGAGAGTTTAACTTTTCCTCCATTGTCTTTGGGTTGAGGCAGAAATCTTAGAGATGGAGATCTAAAAAACCTCAGCAGATCAAAACCAAAACTGTCCGCAACATGTACCATGAGGGGGAAGTAGAAAAATATGTCTTTGGGTATTTTGGGTGAACTGACACAACTTGTGTGAAAAGGAAAACTGACTTTTCTAAATAAACATAATAAACTGCTCAATAATTGTGTGTGTTGAGAGGTACCAACAACATTTTAACTCCATTTTCAACAATTGGCTTTCCAGTCAACAAATTAGCAGATTCTGATTTGAAGTGGATTTGTAAGAGCGCGTAAACATTTTAAAAAGAGAGTAATTTGAGATTCACATGAATTTAATCTCAAACTTTTGACTCATGATCCTTTATAATACATATTAATTGTTATAGAAGAGATAGAGTCTAAACTATATACAGTATTTTAAAAGGATGAGGCAGAAATTATATTTTTAACTGCAGAAATATGTTATATCCTATTGCAAATATGAAAATACAAAAAAAATGTCCAGGATTCTCAACCTCAAGGCTGAGAAGCATTGACAGCAGGAAGCAGGGCATGTTCCAGAATGAGCTATGAGCTACCGGGTATGATTACAGTGTGAATGTCTGCGTTTATTGAAGGCTTCAGGTCTCGGTTTTAAATGGAAGTATAGGTTCTGCCAGGCTGGCATGAATGCAGGTGCAGGGGTAGTCTGGTCCAAGGTTAGTCATGGTGCAGGCCTGCTATCATTTCACGTGAACCGCAACAGCATTGATGATAATAATTGGAGTGATCACTGTTGTGGCAAAAGGCCGTGAAAGATTGCAGGGAGAGACTTCAGCTTCACACAGGAAGAAGGGAGGGAAACCTAATAACTGCGACAATAGCGCTGAGTGATTGCTAAAAGGGACCAGATGTGATGTCGACTATAACCAATGTGAAACACACAGTCGTGCTTGTGGATGCAGATTATCTGACACACACACACACACACACATACATACACACCTGTATAGCTTTGCCGTTCTCCCAAGTGGCCTCATATTTGCTTCCATTTGGAAAGTACAGCACTCCTTCACCCTGGAACACTCCATCATTCGTCCTTCCCTCATACCTGGTCCCTGTGGGGAAGAGGTATTCTCCTTCTCCTTCCATCCTGATGGACAGAAGAACAGGTCACCAGTGGGCGGTCAAGTTTTACCTAGCTACAAACCAGTGTGTGGTGGCATCTGATTGTGGTGGCAGCTGATCGTGGATTATGATTACAAGAAGAATGCTTACGATATGCCTACTCAGATATTCTACCATTACTGACCATAACTCCTCAATTCATGCATTTGTTTCCTCTGTTAATATATATTTTTTGGGTAGTTTTACTTTTGCTGAGGGTTAATAACAGAGGATGTTCCACCTTGCTAAGCCCTGTCAGACAAATTGTGATTTGTGAATATGGCCTATACAAAGTATGAATGATTGATTGATTGATTGATTGAGTGATTGAGTGATTGATTGATTGATTGATTGATTGATTGATGGATGGTTCATTAGTTTGTGTTATTAGGTTTAATAAACAGTTGTGTGTATTTACCTGCCATTTTTTATGGGTCCTTTGTAGCTGCTTCCTGTGACCTCCATTATTAATCCAGCGCCTCTCGATAACAGCTTGTGAAAATCCTGGAAGCTCCTCGTGAAACTGTTACACATAAAGAAAACAAAGCAGCAATTACGGATTCGCGCATTACGGTCCACACCATCAAGTCTATAACACACGGTAAAAATGTTACGCAAATCGAATACAAATTGTAAAACGAGGCTCACCTCCTTTTGGCAGAAGGAGGTGATATCACTATCACTACACACAGACCAGTAGATCTGTTCAGGTCAAAAACACTGTCTTGTTTTTCTTCATATCGTATAAATCGTTCACCTTTGCAACAGTTCAAGACATCAAAGAAAGCTTTGACCACTGACACTGTGATATTAAAGCAAACTGATAACAAGGAATTCTTTGCTTAATGAATACTATGAAGTGGACTTCTATATAAAGCCTGGGTGGAGTTAAATAGTAATTCACAAAACAAGTATTCTTGTTTCAGCTGAACATATTCAGAGTAATCACCTGAACAATTAAACTCAACAGTGCAGCAAATCAAGGAAAAGACCATAATGGCACAGAGATGAATGACCAACAGCAGATACATTTTCAAGTGCGCGGGAATCAGAACTCAGACAACTTTTAATTTCCATGGAGTTGCGATGACACTCACTGAATATAAAGTTGATCTAATGAAAGCTCTAGAAGAAGTTTGTCAAAATACATGTGTGAATAGTCAAAAATGGCCACTTAATTAAAAATGGCTGACTTCCTGTTTGGTCTAGCATGTCGATCCAAGAGGGTTTTTGGTTGGCAATGAAATGACACATGTCACTAATTCACAGTTTCTATAAGACTTTAATGACTCTTCTGACAAAGTTTAACATGGTTGCGGTCAATGGACGAGGAGGAGCACATCAAAGTGTAAGACGCACAAAAAACAAGAACATTTCCCGTTGCCACCAGGGGGCGCTGTGATTTTAAGTCATGCTTTCAGTGTAGGTGTCATTAGGTCAGGACTCTTGTCATACATGTCCAGTTTGGTGTCGATTGGAACATGTATGTCCGAGATACAACAACAGTGGTGATTCAACAAGTTTGTTGTGGATCTCCATGGAGACACTCACCTGATTTGAAGTTGCTCTGATGAAAGCTCTGGGAGGAGTTTGTTAAAATGCACAACGTGTAAAATGTCCCAAATAATCAAACAAAAAGCAATAAGGAAAACAAAACACAACAAATAAACACAACAAATCAAACTCAAATAAATGCTGCTCCGTCACAGTGTCGGAGGCGGGCGGCTGTCGTCGCGCCCTCTGTGATGTCATCACAGCGCGCCTCCTGGCTCCCAGCAGCAGCAGCTCTGGTAAACCGGACTGACCTTCCTCTGCGCGGCCTCGTCGCCAGACGAGGACCTTGACTGTTCCTCATCGGTTTGATTCGTCTGTGATTTTATACTCTGCAGCCATGCCACCGACGCCGGAGGTCCCCACAGCGCAGGAGCTGAGTGTGGACGAGGTGAGCGGCCGTTGTTGTTGAGCCTGAATGGAAACTAGTGTAGACAGCTAAAGGCATGCTAGCTAACTAGCTGCTAACGCTAGCTGCCACTTGTGTTGAAGAGACCCTAAGTGGCTGCACACTTTGAAGTAATCAGATGATTTATACTGATTTAAAGAGTATTTGTCAATGCACCTGGAGCTGGACAATATTCTGGCATCTCTGTGAAAGTCATCACGGCGAGTTTAACAATGCAAAGGAAATATAAATGTGTTTTCAATGCGGTGTTAGTGCATCATGAACTTTGTCTCTGCAGGGTTTTACAGTTCACATGACCTCTTTATTTCACCCCTGAGTTCATGGTAACTTAACAGGGACCCAGATCAAACCTGTGGTGGGTTGTGTCCGCAGCAGCAGTGTTGTTTGACACATTGAACTTGTCCTTGGAAGGCAGGTCAAATCCTTCTGATTTCAACCAATGATCCGTCAAACGAAGTCTGTGCTGGGGGTCTTTGCCTTTAAAATAAGAGATATAAACTAAAGACATTGAGATATTGTGTTGGCAGTTACTTCTCCTCACTGTTGTTGTATTCTCTGTTGTCCTGTTGCCCAAGGTCTTACCCCCTGTAGACAAGGATTATTAGGAAATGTGCTTTAGAGTCTGTGACATTAGAAAGTTCACTTCATTATTATATGAAAGCTTACATCTATATATTGTGATAACACATTGTATTCACCTTGCCATCAATGTTTACTACATTCCCTGTACCCGGGAAGCTCAAACCCCCAGAATATCAGACACCAACCTCCATTCTTTACATTTGAGATGATGTATTTTTGTTACAGGACCTGTTCACCCCTCTCAAAACAAAGTGTTAGCGGTTGTGAAAATGATGGCTTTTCTCTGTTGATGGCAAAATAACACCTTTGTTTCCCTTCTTTGTTAAAGATCGTTCTGATTTTGTTCCTTGAGACAAGCACACTTTTAACAGAGACGCCTGAAATTCAGTTGTTACGCTTCTTGTGAGTTCTCATTGACTCTATTGACAATCTAACATGTTTGAAAACATGTACAGGAAAACAACTTGTAGCTCTGAGACAGACGTGTGTTGGGGGACTGATCCCTGGTTCCTCCAGTCCACATGTTTCAGTGTCCTTTAGCAAAACACTGAAAGATGCACCATCACTGTATGAATTTGTATGTTAGTGAAGTACTGCAGGTAAAGCATAATCAGAAGCAACATCTGTGCTGACACTCAGAATAAAGGGTACATGTACACTATTTGGACAGTAAAAAGATCGTTTTGCTGTATATATGGAAACTGTAGGGTGACAAATTAAAGGACGGCAGAGTCCATTTACTATTAACAATCTAAAATTCACAAGTTTTCTGCAGGATCAATCACATTTTTCAAAAGATGGTGAATATTCCACAGAATTCGGCCAGAGCGATGTACGCTTATTTAGCTACATGTCCCAGCAAATTTACTATTACCTTATTGATATACATCCACTTTCAGTGTTTCTAATGTTTTTATTTTTTTGTTGTCAATCAGATCAATGTGTCATCTGCAGTGCTGAAGGCTGCAGCTCACCATTATGGCTCCCAGTGTGACAAACCCAACAAGGAGTTCATGCTCTGTCGCTGGGAGGAGAAGGATCCCAAGAAGTGTCTCGAAGAAGGCAGGAAAGTCAACGAGTGTGCACTCAACTTCTTCAGGTAACACACACCCAGACGGACACAATAACACTCTTCTAAGCAGGTTTACACATTGTTAATTTTTCCTATTGAGTCAAAAATAGCTGAATCAGATGTGTGTGGAACTGTGAAGAGACGAGAACTGTGTAAGTAAGCAGCAGTGAGAAATGTATCATGCAGAATATTTCTCGAAGGCAGCCACACTGATTTCATCTGCGAAACTCAGCATTGTGCTTGTGGTCAGAGAGCGATTTTAAGATGTGGCTGAACTCTGCTGCCAGCTAGAGAGTCCATGTTAAACTGTTGTCAGGAGATTTGTGGTCTAGAGTTTTTGCATTTTTCACATGATGGACACTTGGGCAGAATATGTACTTTGAGGTCCGGAATATTGGTGTTGGATTTCTGTTGTTCCTGTTCTGCAACTTATCCTGCGAATAAGCTTTCAATATCATCTGCTTCTACTGAGAACTCTGAGTCTTGAGTGGTTAGCTGTACAAGATGTCGACCAACTATCTGTCTATATGTCTCATATTTAGGAATTTAAGGTAAAATTGGGCATAAGTTCTTGATATTCCAAAGTGTCTTTCAAAGGAAGGAAAGATGATTGATTAATTTGCAGATGAATCAAAATATTTTTTTAATGTGAATGCAGGAAGAGAACTCGAATGCACTCAGAGTGAAGAGCAAAGTAAAATAAGGTAAAGACATGCCTCTCCCATGAACGTCAGAATAACCCCCCCGCACAGTGAGGTACTGCTCTCTGCAGAACTTTATCTTACAGAAAGTAAAAATACACGCAGCAGGTTTTTGGTCAAACTTTCCTTAGCTGTTGCCAAATGTCTGAGAAGTTGTTTTTGATTATGTAAGTGTACTTTGTTACGGATCTAATTCCACAGCTGGTTGTGTTTTTGGGTCATCTGGATTATTTTATCGACTCAGTGGTTATTCCAGCAAAGGTCTTTTTATTGTTATTATCATAGTTCATTTTATTTAGCTTTGATTCAGATTTAACAGTAATTTAACAGAATTAACTGGGTTTTTTTCTAGCAATTTGTATGGATATTAGATGAGTAAGCCTCAACCTCCAACTCTTAATAAAAGTATTTTGAGGCAAGTTTTTCATTTGCAATTTCTGAGCTGATTTCTTTATAAAATAACCAGTAGATTAAAATGAATGCTAATTTCATAGCCTGTATAAGTTAAGCACAGAGCCTGTCGTGTCTTTAAAGGAGCCACTTGGGGCTATTTGAGGAAGTGGTCTGGGTTTTTTCACTCTTAACTACTACGTCTGTGTTTACTGAAAGTTTTAAACAAAGCTCGGTTTATACCGATTCTCCTCATGGTAACTAAGGTGTTTTTATGTCTCAAACAATTTGTTTTGTTTTAGTCCCAGAAAAAACTAAATACAATAAAACGCATGACTTCAAAAGCCCTAAGAAGAAACAAAAGAGAGACGTTCTAACTCCAGACATACAGTCAGAGTTGTTGTGAAAGAACCTGAAGCTTTAATTGTTATAATGAGGAAAGGTTTGAGAGGGAAAACGCTGTAATTGCACCTGGGACCTGGTTTGATTCTTTGGTGCTTCTGGTGACTGCCAGACACCTCGAGGTGCACTTCATTCACACAACCAGGTACCACTGTTGTTGTTATGCAAACCTTCACGATGCAATCCTAATTTATTTTTACTAGTGGACACATTCATAAACCACACTCAAATAAAAGTTAGCGATTTGGTTTGAAGTCACAATCTTGAATTTCTAAAGGTTTTAGTTTTGTCATTAAGCTTTTTGACTTTTATATCCTTTACTTTATCTTCTTTTGCATGTCAATCCCTCAAATTATCATATTTTTAAAAGATATATTGATATTTTTGAGTAAGAGTTTCTGCTCATATTCAATTTTGACTTAAATCTGTTTATAATGTTTTCTCGTAGGCAAATCAAGGGTAGCTGTGCTGAGTCCTTTACGGAATACTGGACCTGTCTGGATTATTCGAACTTGGCGGAGCTGCGTCACTGCCGCAAGCAGCAGCAGAGCTTCGACAGCTGCGTCCTCGACAAGCTGGGCTGGGAGAGACCTGATCTGGGAGACCTGTCTAAGGTGAGGATTGTGAAGGACTGCACGGCTGATTCGAGGGGTTCTGTTCTTGCCAGTCGTGGGCTATGCAAGAGCCTCTGATTGCATCTGCTTGGTGGTCTCACTCGGATTCAGTTTGGAGCCGGGAAATCATCTATTACTGCCTTTCCTTTCTTTGTTTTTTCCTATTCATTCAATAGCCATTTTTAGGGCTTTGTACATGACTTGCAGGCAGAACTGATCCTTATGGTAGTTTTTTGGCATTTAACTTTTTTTGAACTTTCTATTCATGAATCTGAATAGCTCTAATCAACCTTCTGGCCATTTTTGCACTTTCCATGCAGAGTCATTGTTCGTGGAATCAAATCACGTGAGCAAGGAAACAACAGAAATCCAACTTTCTGTGAATAATGTTCAGGTCGGCCGTCAAAACCCACTGGCTTGAGTTTCTCAGGCTTATCTGCTCTGTGACAATGTTTAAGACACCAGAAAATAGTGACGTAATAAAGTGGAAGTTAACAGAGTTAAGATCCTTTCACTGATGACATCATCAAAGGTCCCACTCGAGCTTGACACACTGCACTAGTTGTGTTGTGTTTTACAATGTTGCATCACTAAACCTGAGGATGTTCACACTAACGTCCTGTGTGAACTTTCTTCGTAGGTGACCAAAGTGTCGACCCCGCGGGCCGTCCCTGAGAACCCTTACCACTCTAGACCACGTCCCGAGCCCAACCCGGTCATCGAGGGCAAACTGGAACCTTCCAAACATGGCAGCAGGTTATTCTTCTGGAGCTGGTGAGGCAGCACCAGAAACATCAGTCACCTTCCAAAGCCATAGGCTCTGTCCAAACTCCACTTGACTACATGTAACCACTGATACATCCGTGTTAATGGCATTTTTATGTTGGTAAGGTCTGAAAGTGGATTTTGGACAGAGCCCATGTCCTAACAGTGTCTCCAGCAGCGCTACTGAACCTCCAGCATCCTCACAGTTCAATGAAGGAAGGATGGATGGATGATTGTGTGAGAAAACTCCATGAATCCATTCAGCCTTCCTGACCACAAATGTAAATGTAATGAGTGAACAAATGCAACATGCTGTTATTGTTGTCAACTAATAAAAGAGATAAATTATATTACTGGATTTTATGCCTCTTATTTATTTATTTTGTAAGATGTTGCCATTAAGACAGGGTTAAAAGCTTTAAACATTTCATTACAGCTTAATGGTACCAGACACACCTCTGCTATTGGCAAATTGCAGGCAGCACCACCTTGTTTGCACATCTGTGTTTTGTCAGTAGTGTGTGTTGTCAGACTGATGGAGGGTGAGGTTGAAGGTCGAGGCTTGGGGTCACTACCTGCAGCCAGAGAGAGCTGCTTCTGCTTCCTCCTTTTCTCCCAGCTCGCTTCCTGCCTCTGACCTGGGCTGGAAGAAGGCTACGGGAGTCATTTCGGAGATGCACACTGAAAATACGTTATTGCTGCCAGCGCACGTGTGCATGCGCACGTCTGCTCGTGACCTTGAATGGAAGGAGACGAGAAGCCAATTCACAGACACACTCGCTTGTATATGAGACCGTGCCAATACTCACACACACACACACACACACACACACACGCACAGGGACATTGTTTCATCTCCACAATCAGAGATGAACTATAATGTCCTGTAGGAAATTCTGCTGCAAACAAGTTCACATAAAAGCTTTGTTTCGGCATCATATCAACATTGTGCTCATTGGTGATTTGCATCGCTCTACCACAGACGTCAGGGAGTTCGAGTCCTTAACCCCCGCCATGTGATGATTCCTATGGGGACCAATAAGATTTGACAGCTTTCTCATACTCAAAAGCTGAGATGTGGCCCTCGGGTGTTTGCATACGATGCAAGTGTCTCATTTCAGTGCATGAAAACACAGGGACTTGACCTTTAAATGGAGGTCAACAGCTCTCAGCTGACGGTCACTGTGATTTCACTCAGAAGATGTAAAAATACACTTGAACCCTTTCTGGTTTTTGCTTGTTTTAGATGGAGTTTCTGATATCGTGCTTGCCGACTGTGCTTCATGACGACATGTTTTCAGCTCTTTCCCACAAGTTTCTTTTTTAACATCAGAGTTCAGCAGTGCCCAGTCACAGCCCGTTGCCAAAAACAACCATATATTTTCATTATGTACAGTAGCTGCGTGTTTATAGAAAGACAGGAGTGTGCCTGTCTCTGGGTTTCTACAGTGCGTCACTGACAGTAGTTGCAGAAATCCCCTCTCAAGGTGTGGTCTGGACCTCTCCTGACCTGGACACCGGGACAAAGGGAGGAGGGAGGAAGGGATGTGAAGAGAGAAGAAGGAGGTGTGGACCGAGGGACACATAGAGGAGGAAAGGGAGTGAAAGGAGGTGGCAAATAAGAAAACAGTGCAGGAGGTAGAAGAGGGGAGATGGGTGAAAGAGGAGAAGAAGTAGCAGTTACTGGGGAGTTAGGGGAAATGGAGGTAGAAGTGAGACCCAGAGAGGGCAAGGTGGGAGAAGGACTTGAAAGCCCAGACGGAGTGGGGGGCTCGGAGGTCGCTCGGTGGCTGGCGGTGAGGCCCTGGGGCTCGTGGCAGACCTGTCTCCATGCGACTTGCAGGAAGCAGAGGGTCATCGTTGTTTGACACGGCACCGCCACAGGAAACGGGCTCTGGCACAGGAAAGAAATACAATACAGGGCTTTCACAAAGCTACAGCCCGCCTGGGAGCGCCGCCGCGCTAGAATACTCAAACACCCGCGCTCGTTCATACACACACGACTGTCAAGATCCCCATTGTTCAGTGTCATGTTCGACATAATAAAATGAATGTTTGAAGTGGTGACGGACAATAACAGTCGTGGGTGGAAGACGTGTTTTTTGTTATTCATCGGGTCATTAGTGTTTGAAACTGAGGAGGAAGTTCAGGAGACATAAAATTATCATCACTTACCATCAATTATTCCTCGGGAAATACGTGAAAAATTAAAAAGAAAAAACCCTATCGTGCAATGTAGCTAATAAGATAATATGGAACAATTCTTCATCTAAAAATGACCAAAACTATGTTATGTATTTTGACTTGTGTTCTTACATTATCCAAAATGTTTTCAACGATGTTCAAACTTGGCCTTCTAAAGGCCAAAGTTACACATCGTACATTTATAGAAAGAGATAGAAAAATATTGCCCCTTTTTCCAGATCTGCACCAAAATTTAATGAGTTCTGTCTTGGCTCAGGTCCCATCCTTCCACCAAGTTTTGTGGAAATCTGTTGTGTAGTTTTTGTGTAATCCTGCTGACAAACAAACAAACGGATGAAAACATAACTTCCAAAGCTGTCTGACATTAACATTAGATCTCCATGTTCTGGATTACATTATCAATGCATTACTTATCTTACTATCTCTTCTATGAGACCCTGGCTGCATCCCCACCATTAAGTCCCATGAACATGTGGGTGCACTTGATTTTTAAAATGAAAAAAAAATGCAGTTGTTTGATTTGTTTGTGTTGCTGATCCTCTCCGGCCACTTCCCTCTGTGATCTCTCAGCCTGCTCATGTTGCTGAGTGCTGCTTTCATGTCTCATCTCCTCAAACTGCACGGGGAGGCTTTGAACCGACATGCAGGTCGCTGCATGGGTTTAACGCTCGGCCACCGGGCCACAAGTACCGCCACCGCATCCGCGACCAGCATTCACGGAGCCTGATAATCTGAGAGCTTCAAAAGAGGGGAGCACACACACAGAGGCACGTGTTCACTTACGCTGCAGATGCTGTTGTTTTTAAATCTCTGTTTTTCTGAGAGGAGTGATGCCGGCACTGCCACACGAGACGGAGCATCTCAGTGGTGAAAGGTTTTGTTTGCTTCCACCCTCAAGTCTTTGACCTGCTCACAGCAGCATTTCAGAAAGTCCAAAATGATTTCATTAAAGTGGATATGAATGAAGGAGCCACAGTCAGTAGACCTGCTTCCTGATGTCAAGTAAATTGGCAACTTGATTCAGCTTTGGTGAGCTTGTTAATGTTAAAGTTCAACAATTGTGGCTATTTCGAGGCTCTAAAAACTGAAATGAAGAAAGCTGTTATATTAACTGACACGAATGGATGGTACAGATATAGTTGTTTTAAATTACTGTTGAATCTTTATTTAGTGGGAGACTCACAAGACTTAATTTGTGAGGATGAGCCTGGGAACGGAGCAAACCCACTATTTGCCAAAGTCAGAACTGTTTGGATAATGAAAGAAATGGATAAATATCTTTAACCAAATGTGGTAAAAGACAATTTCTATATATAGCATAAATAACATGCAGCAAATTGTCCAACCATCCAGGAGTTCACCCGGGGACTCGGCTGCTCAGGACATTCACACCCATGTGGAGCCAAAACAAAAGAGCTGACAGATGCTTTAAAGCTCCACAAACCATGGAGAAACTGTAGAGTCAGGTCAGACTCTTGTGTTGAGTCACTTTCACATACCGCCCCCACTGTTTCGATATAAATACAGATCGTAGCCACTTTTAAATAGCTCTTCTTTTAGTGGTATTTGCTTGGTGTTCAATCCCCTTAACCCCTCCTCACACAAACAACATGTTCATATAACAAATGGGACTAAGTGCCATGCTTAAAGGGAATTTATCCAAATTCTGTTAAAGATCCCACACACACACACACACACACACACACACACACACACACACAGAGAGAGAGCCTAAATCCTTGTGGTGACAGAGTTATGACCATCACTCGTGTTTTTACATTCCAGTCAGCCACGCTTCGCAGCCGCTCTTTCATGCTGCAGCTCTGCCGAACGCCTCTGAATGCTCTGCCTAAGACAACATTCAGCAAATTTGATGGTCTCACTCGAGGTGTCAGTCTGTGAAGGACAAGACGGAGCAGGAGAGCCCCTCGCTCCACAGCCCACAGTGAAACACACTGACACGTGTGAACGCAGACAAACACAAGATGAACAAATTCATAGAGGGGGAAAAAAAGGTTCCCACCCTGAAGGAGCTATGATCAAATCTCCAGGACTTTTTTTCAGGATTTACAATTACAAAGCAGAATGGATTCTCTTCTTTTATCGTATAGGGATGGAGTCGTTTTTCAAAAGGCTCCAAAGACAAAGGGAGGGTTTATATTTTCTGAATTGCTCAGTCTGTTTATTCCACGTTTACAGATGAATCTCCAGCAGTTTCTTTTTACTACGTGTTTACTCTGTGGTATCTGAGTGAACGCTCTAATGTGGAGGATGTGATGAAATGAGACGTCGAAATGACAACTCCGCCTGTTGTCACACAGCCGAACACTCAAGGAGCTGCGGTGTGGGAGCCCCGCTCACTGCACACTGTTTATTTGTCTGCAGGTGTGTGTGTGTGTGTGTGTGTGTGTGTGTGTGTGTGTGTGTGTGTGTGTGTGTGTGTGTGTGTGAGTGCGTGTGTGTGCGTGTGTGCGCATGAATGTGTTTGTGTATTTGTGGCAGTATGATAGATATAAAGTACTTACAGATTTGTGTTTTGTTTTTGCATTTGTACACGTATGTAGGGGTAAAGTTCATGTGTGTGTGTGTGTGTGTGTGTTGGTGTGTGTGTGTGTGCGTGCTCCTTCTGGGCTGGCCTGTGTTTATCTTGGCCTGATCCCAGACCTTCATCACTTCTCCGCTGATAGCTCCATTCCTCCATCCCTCTGTCCCTCCGGCTATTTACAAGTCTACCGCAGACTGCCTTTCCCTGCGTGCCAACATCCAATTCTTCCCTTTTTTTTCTCTCTCTCTCCTCTCCTCTTCTCAATACATCATTTCCTTTATCTCAGACGGGTTCTCTCCCTCAAAAAATCTCATTCTTCTAGTCCTCAGCCAAACACACTGACACTAGTCGAGCTGAAGTGTAAATGAACCCCCGCTCGTTACTCATTCTTTTTGTAGGATTGTTTGTTTCCTCTGCTCCTCGTCGAGAAAACATATTTCAATGAGGAAAACAATGGGAAAATTGGAAATCAAAATTCGATTATAAAAAAAAGGAGGAAAGGACTTGAAGTCCTGTGAATTGGGTGTTTCGAATGAACAGCACAATTCCCCCAGAGCGTAAACACTGGAGGTGGATAGGAGGAATGGATATGACCAGACATCCATAGGTGGTGAAGGAGTGGAGGACATCAGTTATAAAGTTGGACAGCTTACACCCAATTGGCTAAAAGTGTGTTTGTCAGAATGTGATTGGATGAAGACGAGAATGAGCTGGTGGAGCTTTCAGAGAAAAGGAATCTACACTTAATAAGAAAGGGTTTAGAAAGAACGTTGTTATTACTCCTTCGTGAGGACTAATAATAATCCACGATTTGTGTAAATGGAAACTGGCTGGTGCTCTGATTGGATGAACCATCTGTCAATCACTGTCCATTGTGGTGGCTTCAGGTATCATTAGAGGAGCGAAAAAAGCTTTTCAATCAGAACACCCCTGGATTCTCAAATGCAAGAAAATTCAGTTGCTTCACGAAATTACAGATTTCATAATTGAACGATTGAAACTCTTTTAGTTTCCATTAAATCAAATCAGAGGGGATAATGGGACAGTTTGACTCAGAGTGGGAAAAGTAGATGTTCCTAACCGCTCTGTTCTAACGTCTAACACTATCCTTCAATGAATTTCTGTATTTACTCAAGTGCTTTTCCTACTGTGACACAGCTAATGGCTTCTATTGAAAAAGGCCTGTTGGCTGAGTGGTATCATTTGGTCTTTTTTATGTCACTATTATGAAATGAATTTATTTTAAAGTGCGCTTGTCGAAGGTTGTACTTTTCTTCTGCATGTAGACTTTTGAAAAGTAGAGTAGACAGTTTTAACCTCCCTGGCCAGTCCCACTCAATTCTTTACACTCGATTTGTAAATCAAAAACCATGTCTGTTGAGTTTACATGACATTTGATAGTATCTCATACACAGCGAGTCGTTTCTGTGGAGCGCCCGTCGGACGTTGTCTTCTTAACTCGGTCGGAGGTTGATATTTGAAATCTCTTCTTGCAGCAGAGTCTCGAGTGGAGTCCAAGTCCGAGCGCTGAGGTTCCCTGGGCAGTGTGGAGTCCTGCGCTGTGACTCACATCAGGGACGTCTCTGTCTGGTTTTAAATTTCAAACTTAAAGTAAAAGAAAAACAGGATGAAAGTCAGATCAATGCTCTTTGTCCCTAAAGGTCAACAGTGTCATGTCATGTACTTTCTTTTTTCACTAACATGACCCCAAACCACCCTCAGAGTCACTTTACCCTTATCAACTTAAAGGATATACTGGATGTACTCACACACACACAGACACACACACACCCACCCACCCACACTGAGGCCCCGGCAGCAGTAACAGTCCCTCTATAGTAGCCAGAGTTGACTTATTCCCATGCGCTGGGAAGCCGATGTCGCCCGATCCTGTTGTGCTTGTGGTTTCTTGGAGGTATACTGGAGCATTCCTCGGCCGTGCGCTCATCTAAACACTGCTAGTTAAAAAGGACACACAGCGGCTCAGGCTACACAGTTGTGGCAGGGCTCCTCTGGGTGGCTCCTATCTGACAGAGGGCTCGGAGAGTTTTGGGTTTCCTACGCATGTCAAGGCAGGTTAGCTATTCCCAGTGTTGGGCCGCTCCGAGGCCATGGTGGGCTATCACTCACATCGGGCCCTCCCGTCTCCCTCTCTCTGGAAGCCTCCCCCCCTTCCCTCCCTCCACGCCCTCCTCCCACCTACCACTGACGCACAGGCCGCTTTCCTGGCTGTCGAGCCTGGTTTGTGTGTCAGGTTTTTTGCCCTTTGCCTCGCCTGTGTCTCTCAGACCTCACATCCCCTCAGATCCTAGTGTGTCTGTGGACGGTCCCAACTTGTCCTCCTTGATTTTCCTCGTCCTGCGTTAAAGCTCACTATGGCTGCGCCGTAATTGCCTGCAGGCTCCGATGAGCCACAGGGAGAGCTAAATTACATTTCCGTAGGTGTGAGGGTAATATTGAATCACGGTTTGTTTTTTCCTGGAAGCATCACGCTCACCAAGGCCGCAGCCCAAACATATGTGTTCGGTGGCAATCTGTTTTGAATAGATTTCATTATCAGATTAGTCGGATTTAACATTTAAGAACAAATAAAGGAAACGTCACCTCGTCCCCCCCCCAGTCGTCTGCGAGGTGGCGAGGATGAGACAGTCCAGTCCTCCAGTCTCACTCGTCCACACCTCAACACATAAATAATCACACCACTTCCAGGTTTACCTTGCCCGTTAGCGTCCCGCGCGACGCAGGCCGCGTTACACGCCGCCGCTCGGTTGTGAATGCAGGCAGTTTGTGAGTCAAAACTAAAACAACTTTTTGTGCAAGAAAAATAAACTGACAGGGATTTTTCCTGAGAGGAAACCTTTAGTTTACTATATGACATGTTTCTTAATAGTGCTAAAGTGTTCAGTGTTCTTTAAATAAACAATGTGGAGTTTTGCATAGTGGGGCATGAAAGAATGCAGGAGTCTCGCTGCCCCTCTCACACATGTCAGCAATTTGGCCGCCTTGTGTATTTTGGATGTTGAAAAAAAAAGAGGAACATTTCAAAGTAAACGAAAGAAGGAAAGTCTTATCCGCCTGGCAGCTGCGCTCTGGACCAAATTGCTTTCAGCTGATGCGCTGCAGCTCAAACTTGCTTGGGTAATGTCAAGTGATGCATTGCAATACTGAGAAAACAACACAGACAAAAATAAATAAGAAGGGAAAGAAATGCTGGAAAGTTCCACTGCTTATTCAGGCAAAGCCCGCAGCCCCCTCAACAAGTCGGTGTGCTCGTGAACATTTTGATTAAAAATTTTGCAGTTTCATTTATTTTCAGTGTAATCTTCATTTAGTCGTGACAAGAAGTAAACCTTGCAGATGTTGCATCCAAGTAAAAAAGTGTTTCAGCAGTTTAGCGGAATAAAACTAAATCTCAATATTCACATCAACAGCATCCAGACAAGCAAGAGTGAGCATCTTGAGTATTAGACAATAAAACCCAATATGATCATATGACACTGGAAGAAAGGGATGAATGATATTGATATGTTTTAATTATAAAATGTTATTTTAAAGCGTTACAGCAAGGGGTGCAAATAAGAAATACATTTAACGTATAAATAATAATCTAGATACAAAAAGAGAATTACTGAGTGCCCAAATGAACAGGTCAAAACACGATCAGGCAAAGCTGAGAAGTGTCCTCCTCCCTCCCCATGACTCACTTTCCCAGACATAATAATGATGATATTATGATTTATCTCACACATTATATTGTGTAACGACCAGAACTACCTGATAAACTGAATGTCAGTGCAAATAAACACACAGGTGAAGAAATGAAGGTGCAGATGAAACGTTAAACAGGATTTGTTTTCTTTCAGAACGCAGGCGTGCTTTTGCAAATACACAGAAATATTCAACATCAATAAAACGAACACTTCGCAAATGTGCTCAATGGAATATTCACAGACACAATTATGTTTCAAGACACTTTTCAGTGAACTAGTGAAGATTAATTCATTTTCCATGTTCTGCAGAGTTTTCAGTTCACTCATGCAGGAGCTTCAGTAGTTTGAGGTCAGTTCACGGCTGTCATCAACACACACACACACACACACACACACACACACACACACACAAACAAACACACACATTGGGCTCAGAAAGGATAAATCATAATAAATCTTGAACAGTTGTGCATCATCTTTTCAAAAGTAGAAGTAAATAACAAGAAAGAAACAATGTGCACTGACAATAGCAAAGTGAGTACATTTTTCTTTTTTTATTCGATTCTGTAATTTTTTTTCTTTTTTTAAATTCTTTAAGAAAGCCCAGTGTTTCCCCTGTCAACAGTCCAGAGGTCCAGCAAACTGTTTTGTCAATTTGTCAAATGCGTCTTTAAGGAGCGGCTGGAACATGTGGATTTAAGTGGAAATCTTTGGACACTGGATAACAAAGATGAGAAGTTAATCTGTGACACCAGCTGTTGTTCTCCACTGTGAGAATTGAAAAAATTCAAAAAACGAGGGAAAGAAAGAGTCGTTGTTTTTAGAGATTTATGCAGAACTCATTAAATATATCACATAAACGACAACTTTAAAAATCCTTAAATGTCGGCTGAAAAAAATAACACACAGCAAATATTGCATCTTGTTATTTAAACAAAAAAATGATATCTGCGTCCCCAAGCTCAGGTATCACATACAAATGATTCTGCTTATTACTGGAAAAGTAAAGTCTCCTACTCTTTCTGGGCACATTTCTTCCTCTTGTTACGCGGTTAAGAATATAACTTAGGTTTTATATAGTTTTAGGTGGTATTTTTTGTTAATGAGATAGATAAACATGCTGTAGAGCGCAGAAAGAGAATGAGTATGGGAACCCTGGGATTGAATGGTCAGTATCATAAACCCTGAGGTCAATAAATACCCGTGACGAAGACATTTAAAAATGTTTTTATCATCTCTTCCACAGAAAAATACATCTTTTTCTCACATGCAGAAATAATACTGCTGTCTGGTTCATCTCAGTTTTCCAGCTATGACAAAATATTTCCCCATCCCCACCTGCACACCGTCCACTTTCAACAACATACTACTCTTAACTTGGCAAAAGGACGTTTTGGAAACCTTGGTCCCAGCCAAGCAGACCGCTCCAAGCGCTGTGGTGTGACAAGAACACAGCAGATTCACTCCCTCTCCCTCTCCCTCTCTGCCTCTCTCTCTCTCTCCCAGCGCAGGCTCTGTTTACATTCTGCTGGCAGCGGGATCTGGAAGTGTTTGGCTCGGCTCTGCGCTCACTGGGAACTATCAGACAATTCACATTTTAAACTATTTTGATATCAGCTCTGTGGAGAGTTGCCGTTTCCCTGAGAACATGACTTGCCTCTGGGCTCTGGGGCCTGCTGCACCGCCAGAAGAATAAACAGAGGCAGGGGGAAGAGAGAGAGAGAGAGAGAGAGAGAGAGAGAGAGAGAGAGAGGAAAGGCGGGGACAGACAGAGAGGTTGATGGGAAGAGAGAGAGAGAGAAAGAGAGAGAGAGAGAGAGAGAGAGAGAGAGCATGGCCAGTGTGTTCCTCAGTCTTTACAGTAAAAATAAATACGTTTTGAAACGTATAATCACCCACTGTGCTGCAGCCACTCCTCGACATCTCATGATTCTGAGGATGAATCCAGTGTAAACAGACTGAATCGGGTTTGAAGATAAGACGCTGAACTTCACAAATTGGTCAATGAATGGAAAAAAAAAACATATATATATATTATATATATACTACCAATAGAATGAAAGATGTTGTACTGTATTGAATGCAGAGTTTTGCAGGGTGGAGAGTTTCTGGTAGAGTAGCTGCATCTCTTGTGTTGAGGTCAAAGGTGCTGGAGTTAGAGAGGGAACCTTCAGCCTGTGTTAATTAGCTGAGCAGTTAACTTTCACCCTGACCACGCAGCGCCTGGAGCGGTGTGTGTGTGTGTGTGTGTGTGTGTGTGTGTGTGTGTGTGTGTGCGTGCGTGCGTGTGCGTGTATGTGTGTATACATGCCGTGGCTGGATAAACTACTAGAGCTAACTTATAATAAAGTTAAACAGCTTTTGTAACGTTTTAGCTCATTATATCAAGAAGTGTTGATCCAACTCTGTGATAAATAAGTGTTTTTGAGTTTTTATTGATTGGTTAATATCACATAAGACTTTATTGTATTGCTATGTGTTAGTGTGTGTGTGTGTGGCGGCATTGAACAAAGTGTGTTACTTCTGTTTTTGAAGAGCTTGTACTCTACTCATGTATTTACCCTTTGTCCCACTTCGTACTTTTACCCGTAAGATTTCACAGCGATATATTTTGTTTTTTATTCCAACACGTTTATTTAATTCATTTGTGTTTAATTACTTTCCAGATTAAGAGTTTAGATGCAAAATGTGCAAATTATGACATTTTTGCATGGTGATGCATCAGTAGTTAGATCCAATAAAATGGTAATAAAACTCAATTAAGGCTTATTACACTCACTTGATGCTTTATTGAGTCATTTTACTATATGTTTTTGCAATTTTTTGCAAAATGACATATAATACAATCAATATCTCTGACAGGGCCATTGTTCAATATGTTAAGTTTTAGTTTTGATATACACACAATGTTTATGCAGTTTTGCCACAGAATACAAGTTTAGATCCTGCGTATAGGAAATAGATTGTTATTATAGTTTTCACAGCAGATTTCCTGACAGTTTACCCCGTTTTGGAGATTTTCCCTCCTCTCAACATCCATCCCTCCAAACGTTTGACCAAGAAATCAGATTGTAATTGCAAAGATTGGATCTGTCTGAAATTGTTGTGTTGCCCTTAAAGCTCAATTAAAACTGACACACACACTCTGCTAATTGTAAGTGCAGCTGCATGACTCACCGGCGGAGCTTTAACTGGTGATTTACAGTAGTGGCGATAATTGCCTGTGACAGTCTCGACAAAAAGCTAACATTTTGAGATTGTGTTGTTTGGTGCATGTTCGTGGATGCACATACAACCGGTCATACATGTGCACGTTAAACCCTGAATCCATGACAACCTTATGGCAAATCAACAGGCCCACCTTCTCTGCTTCAGGATGGAATGACCTATTAGCCAAATGTGTTTATTCAGTGTTTAGTCACTATTACCCTCAGTATGATCCCTGCACTAAAGGGCTAATGGCTGAAAATGTTCCCCCTGCTCGACTCCACCGTAAAATAATTGATCGCATGTGAGAGCAACTGGCACGCGTTTCCTCTTGTTTTCCTAAAGAGGTGATATCATGCGGTCGGGCCGCTTGTTCGTCACCGAGATAGCGTGATTGCTTCCGCTGCTGAAGACGGAAAAGAGGGGAAGAAAGAGGAGAGATGGATGATGGTGGTTTTCAGTGAGGCACCGTGGCATTAAATCACACATCAGATTATTCTGCCGTTATCGCACATGAAAAAAAAAAGCCCCCCGGAAAGAAGCCAGAGTTCACAAGCTGTGTTTCGAATGCTCCGTCATGACGTTGGCAGGAAATTGTCCTTTTATCCAAAACTAAACAGATTAATGATTTTTTTCAACCTACAAAACAGATCTTGATCAGATGAAGGGTTTCACCTATAAATGTATACATTTAGATATAGGTTCAGGTGAAGAGAACTTTTTTTTTCCTGTTTTTTTGTCTTCAAGTTGAAACGTTTCTGTCCTTGGACAGATGTGCGGGTCAAATACTTCTATTTTGATTCAGCTCAACCTTTAAGATTGGTGGTGAATTCCAATTCATGGAGACTAAAAACTGATCATATCAATGTGAATTCAGCTAAGAGGCATCAGCACAGAGCACTGTGTGTTACTGTGTGTTACTGTGTGTGTGTGTTACTGTGTGTTTGTGGTTAGAGGGGGAGACCTTCAGTGTGTGTCTGTGTGTGTGTGTGTGTGTCTGCTTATGTCCCCTATATGTTACATTTACCTAAACTGCTGCTCTCTCCTTTTCCTGCTTCACTTTGACAAATTTGAGTTTCCAGGAAGCCTCTGAGGTCAGCACAGCATCTGTTGCTACTTAGGCCCAAGATGCAGTCATGAGCCCTTGCACATGCACGTGCATGTATCCACACACATGCATTCACATACACATGCATGCACATGCATGGTGCAGGAGCTGCTTTGTATAAATTACTGGAGAACTGAGGCCCAATCAGACATGAAGACGTGTTTTGAAGTTCCCAAAGTGACTTTAAAGAGGAGACCAGGTCTAGACTTCCAGATTTAATGTGAAGGTGAAGAGGTGAAGAATCATTTTCATGGCTCTCAATTAGAGTAATAAGCAAATTTCGGCTTCAAAGTGTTGAAATAACAGCTTTGTTTCTCTCACAATCAAATATTGCAATATGATTGTTAAAAAGTCGCAATGCTTTTCTCAAACAAAAGCTTCAATTTCCTGCTTCATGCTTCACTTCCTCTCAGCCTGTGTGCACGTGCGGCCTGTGTGCGTTCTTTCTTCATGTGTCAGTTTTCTGACATGCAGATGGTTGTTCATTTCTCAGAGCCTCGGCCAAAGCAAACAGTTCACCTGGATCCTTACGTTGGCGGCTCTCGTCTGGCCAGAGCCGTCCACAGCATCAGCCCTTCACCCTCAAGCATTTAACTCTGTCAGGTTTCGTTCCCTCTCACTCACGTCTCTTCGCCCAAAACCACATTCATGACCAAACATGGCCTGATCCCATCAAAGTGATGCCTCGGAATACCTCGGTGAAACCCTCAGATACTCAAGCGATATATACCACAGCGATGGGAGCAGAGAGGACCTACAACCCGCTCCTGCTCTCACGGTTCTTCTCAGGCGGGAATCGAGCAGACGCATCGAACATCGAGATGAGAGAAGCCAGACATGAAGAAAAGATCTGTGAAGGTTTTCTGTTCCTGGTTTTGGTCTAAAGCCACAGGAACTGTGCTTCACAGCCAAGTCCCTGAGCAGAACCAACATAACCTCAGTCCGTTAAATAGAACCCAGAACCGCAGACCTCTGTCTCAGTATGCAGAGGGTTCTGGATTCCAGTGAAACCTCATGTTTGTTTTTGCACATTCATGCCATGAAGAGAGTTGAAGATTAAAACGCACATATTTCATTTGATTGATTTTTCTTGATTATTTGAGCGCAACAGAAAATCCAATGCTCCATTTATCACCTGTGGATGAAGAAAACCTCATGTTGTCTTATAATTGATGGTCAGATTTTCTCATAGTGTCGGTAAAGGAAGTACAATACGCAACTTCGACCACTAGGGGTCTCTCAATCATAACGATAATAAAACACCTAGCTCGATGTCGTGGAGAAGCAGCGATGGATCATGGGAGTTGTTGTCTCAACCTACCTGACATGACTCAGGTGTAAATCACGTTCATGGATGACCCAGCAAATGGTAACTGGATCCATTACTGGCAAACTGGTTAGCGGTATGTTTTTTCTTCATCATAGTTTGCCCCAGTCAATATAGCAGAGACAAGCAAAGCCACCAGTAAAGCAGGATATTACAGAGACCAAAATTAAACCAGGATTCCTCTAGGTTTGAACATTGTTGAAAATGTTTGAATATGTAAGTGAGCATATAAGTAAGTATATAACATAATTTTTTATTGAAGAATTGTAACATATTATATCTTTAAAGTACTGTTCATGTCTTATTGCCTTTCTTTCACTGTGAAACAGGTCCACTAAGTGATATTCAGAGAAAAGCTTTTTCTTTGCTTCCTTTCTTTCATTTGGATTTTGTTACCCTCAGCGAACCTTCTGTTTTGACCTCTTGATTTCCTGGTGCACCGAGCGGTGGCTGCCGCCGCACAGGGAGGGTAGATGTTGAGAGGAAGAGATGTTAAGATGTTAAGATGCTGCCCCGCGGGGTGTCAGACTCAGCGTGGCCCGCCGTGTTAACAGGGCCGACGTGTTAGAGGAGCGCGGACCACCCCAACGCAGCTCCCCCCGACAAAACTCAACCAGATGTGTAATGAACGCCAGTGCGTGGACCATACGTGTGGTTGTGTGTGTGTGTGTATAATCATTCTCACCTGTGTTGCAGTGGGTGCTAATACAACCTCCTGTGTGGAGGCAAATGGATTCACCTCAGGGAGACCCTGCCAGGTTTCTGCTAGTCCCCCTCACCCCCCCCCCCCCCCCCCCCCCCCCCCCCCGGTTGTTTCCTTCCCTCAGTCACATGTCTGCAGATCTTACATCACCTCAAACCTCCACTTTCCCTTTTTCCAACCGTTTCTATTTGTGGTGTTTCGGGCTCTTTTTCCTCCTCAGGGTTTACATGCGGAATTAATTTTCATATTCCCTCTACGTGATTCCCTTTCCCCCTCCAAAAAAAAATCCTCCTCGACTGACAGGCCTTGCTCCCCCTCCTCCCCTCCTCCCCTCCTCCTCCTCCTCTTCCCTCCATCCCCTCATCCCTACCTTACAGCTGTTGTTTTGGATTAGTCAAATAGCTCCTGTCAGATCCAGCGATCCTTCTCCTTTGCCACCCACAGAGCCGCACTGCACACGCCGCTCACTCACTGTCTGCCCCCCCCCCCCCCCCCCCAACCTCTCAATCTCTCTCTCTCTCAAGTGCACGTGCACAAAAAGCCATATTGACGTTTCTGACAGGTGCGTGTCAAGGTGCCTCCACGGGCAGGGCCACGAGGCTGCCGTGGTTTCACCGGGCTCCCCAGGCCTTTCTCTCTTTTCATGCCCAGGAGGCCGTGACGGTGCAGGCGTGCCGCTCACACCTCTCGAGAGCGTGTTGTTGTAGAGCGGACGAGGAGCGTCACAAATTCCCAGCATTCTACCTCTGTGGAATTCACTTTTCTTTTTAAACTCTTCCTCTCTTCCTCTGCTTGTGTCTGGAGGATTCTTTTCACAGACAACTTTATTATTTCTCTTTTTTTTTGGGGGGGGGGGGGGGATTTTGACAGCTGCAGGTCTGGTCCTCCGCGGCAGCTGAGACAGACTGACACTGAAAAGGGTTTTGACACGATGATGGCAAGAGTTATAGTGTTATTTCAGTCACTGGAGAGAGGGAGTTACCCCGTGTGTGTGTGTGTGTGTGTGTGTGTGTGTGTGTGTGTGTGTGTGTGTGTGTGTGTGAGAGAGACAAATCAATGGTGTTGATTCAGTCATTACAGAAGTCTTGAGTTTCATTGATACAGTATACGGGTGCGGTGCAAAGATAATACAGGAGAAGCTGTTGTTATGAATTGAGCGGCACCTCCTGTCTCCTTATCTACATATCATTTATATTTGAAGGTGATTTCAAATGTCTGTGTCTGAGGTCTGGGTTTCGAGATTTGGGTTGAGACCAAGAATCAAATATCTATATATTTGATTTATATAAATATAATCCATCCTGAGTGATTTTACAATCCCAGCCTGCCACGTTCATGAAATAAAGGATTATACAGTGATGACTAAATGATGTACCTGTCCATCATTACAAGTGTCCTGGCTAGATTTAGACAAAGTACTGTTAAGGGTTTAATAAAAAGTCAGTTATTAAAATCCATCCTGAGGTGGACATACACATACATACAAATTTCATGGTTGTGCGTCTGAAAGCTTTCAACATCAAGTTGGCACCAGAATAAAAGTCTGTGTATTTCAGTTTGGAGTAAAATCTGACCAACCTTTCATTTCAAGAGACTCACAACTAGTGTGGATAAAAACCTCAACTGCAGTGTGCATTCAAATGAGGTCGTCCAAGAATGAAATAAAATATGGTCATGACCCTGTGTCTGTGACGACTGAGCTGTTTCCACTTCAATCTTCTCCTTCACAAGAACCTTATTCCTTGGATATAAAATATATCAATCACGGGATTGTGTAGCTTGTGTTTTAGTATATTGTGCTAATGTCATAAAATTGAAACCTGGTAAAAAGGTAACTTCTGTTTTTAACTCAGGCTGTTTTCTCCTCCAGAAACCCTGAATAAAAGCTGTGTTGTTATATTAAAGTACGGTTTGCCTTGTTTCAGGCTGCACATCTCAAGCATGGTAGCTATCAGCTCTATAACCTATCAATCACACACACACACACGCTCACATGATATATTATATGATAGTTGATGTGGTGGCTTTAATCAGTTAAATAGCTCTGTGCCAATGAAACGTGCTTCTATCTAGTTAGTAGACCCTATTATAAAGCCATCAGTGTGTGTGTGCGTGTGTGTGTGTGTGTGTGTGCGTGCGTGTGTGTGTTTCTTTTAACACAGGATCCATTTATTCGCTTTTTTGTCCCACAACCTCAGGATACAAGATATAAAAGCTGTGAAATTCAAACACACCAGAGACTTGTGGTCTCTCACTCCCAACACCTTACATTCTCCCCGTCAGTAAAGATCTGAATTTATGGCAATAACATCTCGCTGCCTCCTCTTTCCTCTTCTTTTTCCTCTTCCTCTTCCTCCTTCACCTCTTTCCATCCCGGTGTTTTCTCTCCATCAGCCTCCTCCGTCCCGCTCTTTCCTCCAGCTGAGGACAAGATCCGACCTCCTCCTCCTCCACTCGCCGGCTTCCTCTGTAAGACAATGGCAGGGCAAAGGAGCTGTGTGTGCACAGAGGTGTGTTTGTGTGTGTGTGTGTGTTTGTGTGTGTGTGTGTGTGTCATCTGTTTATTTGCAAATGTATGTCAGTGTATGATGAGCTATTTGTTCCATCTGTGCATCATTTCCCTGTTTTTAATTTGTGCATAGCTGCGGATATCTTGCATACATCCTTTTTTTTTATTTCTTTAATTTGCATTTGTGTGTGTGTGTGTGTGTTTGTGTCTGTCTGAGAGAGAGAGAGAGAGAGAGAGAGAGAGAGAGAGAGAGAGAGCATGTAGATTTATGATGCAGGAAACAGAGACTATGTCACTGCAAAACAATAGAAGATTCACAGCAAACACACACGCTGGCTTCTCCTGAGACCCTCTGAGTGGACCATAAGGAACTCCCTTCCTGCTGCAGTGCTGGCAGAAACACACACACTCACACAGTGACACATCCCTGTGGGTGATCTCCAGCCGTCGTACATCCTCTTTAAAAGTAAAGGTTAAAAAGAAAAAAGGAAAAGCAAATAGGAGACGGCAGCAAACTGTGGATACAGGAAATAAAAGTGAGAAGTCTCGTGTGTCCACGTACGAGCTGTCAGGTTTCTTTATGAGATCACTGCTGGTGAGGAAAGTGTCAGGTGTCCGTTGCCCTCATATCAGCTAAATATCCTTTCATACTGCAAATCACGACTTTATTGTTGCAAGGACGATGATAGATTACCAGTGTGTGTGTTAGTCTATAGGCTGCGGACTGTGTGTAATCTTCATGAGACAATCACATTGAATACCAGCATTCTCTCATAGAGGTATAATGATCTTTCTTTTCATGTGACCCTTCCCCCCACTGTCTCGCTGGGAGCACTGAAGGCCCACTTCAGATGGGCAACGACGCCGTAGCCGCCGCCCTCTCCCCCCCCCCGTGAATGCAGACAGTCGCCCGGAGATAAAGGTGATATGAAATACACGAGATTAGGGTCGTTTCATTGAGCTTTTCCTCCAATTCTCTCCCACAATGCAGAAACAGTCAATCACCTGCATGAAACAGCCTAAATATAGGGTTTAAGACTTGTTACACCACTAGCCGCAGCCACGGCTTGTAATTGAAACTTTTCCATTCTCTTTTTTTTTTTCTTTTCTTCAAATGCTTTGGCTGCCGAGGCGAGATTGGCAGCCCTGAGTGGCCAGCAGATGAAGCGGCTGGCACGCTAATGAATAGAACGCTGATTGCAGGATCCCCAAGATGCAAATTACCGTGCCTGCCACCCCTGACGACCGGCAATTACCGGGCCGCCGCGGCGGACGCCTCGTGCATATTCATCGCACCCGCTGGGCATATTGATCAACAACTTACTTCAAGCAAGAAGCACTGAAATGTATCATGTCGCTCAGTCAGTGCTATATAAAATAAAAGAGTTTCTTTTTAGCCGTTGTCAAAATTGACAAGGTAATATCCAGCAGGACAAACCCTTTAACCATGCAAGGAGCGTTTATTTTAATCAGGCGCAGGTACGGGCTAATTGCTAATGAGTGACATTCAGGAAGTGACAACACATGCCATTCAGTGGGAAATTGTTTTAATTCAAATATGAATTTCTGCTTGTACTTTACTTAATTAACTGCACTTAAAGTTTACTGCCCTCAGTAATGACACAGCTTTAAGTTTCGCCTCGTCGAGATTAATATTTCACTTTTAGTAGACTCATTTTCCATTGATGCTAATTGATTTGGACAAAATCAGGAAGAGAATTAAATGTAAATGTTTTTTCACAGACTCGCCTTATTAAAGGTGAGTTTAATTCTGCATTAGTGCTCTTTGAAAGTCCTTATAACACCAGCTGTTTATTGAGAAATGTGTTTTCTTGCTCTAGTTTACATTTTGTGCTCTTTAGTGATGTTTTGTAGAGCGCACTTTATATGGAATCATTCCTGAGGACACATGCACACACACATGCACACACACAAACGCACACAGACGCACACACAGGCTGCAGTCTCGGAATATGAATATGAAAGGGCTTCTTTCAACAACAAACGGAAAAACAAGAGCGCTGCCAGCGGTTAATGGGACCGAATGAAGGAAAGCTGAGCAACATCGGATTTCGAGCCCTCTCCCTCAAAACAAACATCCAATGATCACATTAGCGGCGGATCACAGAGCTTTGTCATTATTGTCTTGGGTGTCTTGTCTGGTGTGGAGTCTCGGCCTCCGTCGTTTTCACTTCTGAAAACAGAAATCACGAAACCGTCCTTTCTTGTGTCAGATTTTTTTTTTATTGATTTAGATTTTCGTCCCGATTTGTGATTCAAAATGTCACAATACCTCTAGTACACGCACATATGAGTGGGAGTGCATGGATTTGTTTTCAGCACATGCAGCAGTAACTTTAGCTGCAGTGAGCGACTTGCAGGTGAAGTACAGGACTAATGTGAGGGGTGGGGGGATGGGGGGGCAAGGATCTGCTGCTGGGCCTGCAGACTGATCCCTGTCCTATATTGTGTATTTACCCTGTCATCAGGTGCAGCATACACAGTGCAGTACACATGGCGGTTAACCCAGAGATCAACTGGTTCTGCAGATTGAAAATTATAATAATAATGTTGAGTATAATACGAGGTTGTATATAGTGGGGGACCCTCCACAAGAGGCCCACTGAGAGCATCTGACTATAGCATCACGGTGGGAGGAGCCATCAGTCACTGACTGGTTTTGACGAAATCCGAAAAGTTGCCTCATTTGACCAAATGTCACATGGAAGCATTGATTGATGGATGTCGACCTAACTTCAGATTAAAGGGAGAGACACATGTGGGATGATATCACACAGAGCAGCTTAACTCAAGCCGATTTAGAATCAGAATCAGAATCAGAAAGTATTTATTGCCAATTAGGTTTACACCTATAAGGAATTTGCTCTGGTTATTGGTGCATACAATGAACATAGAAACATAAAAACATAAAAAGACAATAAATAAAACACACAAGAAACAATATATATTTACTCACTATTTACTTCTTATTTATTTACTCTATTTATACAAAGTAACATTTATTTAGACATAAACATATCTAAATAAAATAGTGAAATGCTTTTTACTTTTTAACCATGAAACAGAGGCTACTACTTTGTTTATTTGAAATGATGCATTGTTGTATATTTGTACATAACTGTATCATGGGTTTGTGTACTTTTACAATTTACTTAGAAGACCTTTCCAGGTTGTGCTCTGCCTCTCGCCCATTGTCAGCTGGGATTATTTCATTATTATATTAATTTCTTTTGTTGTTATTGTCATATGCACCAAATAATGGAAAGTATGTTTGTGTAATCTTAATCATGAAGAGAAAGTTTACTAAATGCTTTTGTAAAATAAATACATTTAGATTTAGTATTTGTTTATTATTGTGCATCTTCAGAACACACAGGGGGTAAAACTGAGCCTGGTGAGTCTGAGTCTTATCACTGCGAGTGATGCCCATTAAAAAGCCGCAGTACCACTGAGCAAGGCACTGAACTGTATCTGCTGCAGTAGCACAGCTGTGAACAGACCTTCAGTTGCAGCTCCCTCAGGTGCTGTACAAGAGTGGGTTCATAGCCAAGTTTCCCTCCTAACACACACACACACACACACACACACACACACACACACACACTCGTACACACACACACACACACACATACACACACACACACACACTCTCTTTTATCTCCCTTTCAACTGTTCATACACTCACCAGCTATACATATAGATCCATATCTTAAATCTTACCAACCCCTCTGATAACAATCTACACACACACACTCACACACACTGAGTGGTCTGACGTGTTTCTGAAACACAAAACAACCTGTACTCAGGCCGAGGGAGGGGGGGGAAGAGAGGAAAAAGAAACTGTTATTCAAAGTGGAAGAAAAGAAAGAGCTGATGCAGGTGCCGACCTCCAGAGCTGCGCACATATGTCGTTATCCGAGCGTAATTTCTCGGCCACAGATTCTTATCTCCTTATCAGAGAGCGGCTGGTGGACTGAAGTCCGCCCATCAAACACAGACTTAAGGGCCCAATTGCATCAATCAGGCTCTGGAGTGGAGCGGCGCTTCGAGTGCCTCCAATTGGCACAATGATGAATCTACCACCATTCGTTATCTCAGATTTAAACTTTCGACGGGGAAACTGTGAGAAACTGAGCAGAGTCTCTGTGGTGTGGTGGACAGCTGATAAGTTTGGGATATGAAATCATACTTCTGTGATCTGCAGTGATGCCTGTTCTCAGTTCAGTGTAGACACTTGCATGCAGGACATGAGTATATTAGAGTTACAGCTAACGAATGAGAAAACAGAGAATACAACGCACACTGCAGGGTAACAACAATGGCTCTGTATTATTCAAGTGTGACACAGAATGAAAACACACAGCCTAATAAATGGAATTCAGCCATCAGTCATTCTATTATTTATCCATGTGAAAATGTCCTATTGGTCCTGCAGGGCTCATCCGACCTGTTGGATTGATGTTATTATGATTCCTGGCTGCTGAAGAGAACTAGGCAACATTCATTGACCCTTAATGAGTCACTGGTTCTACCACACAGCAGTATTATTTAGAACAGTAGTAATGCACATCCATTTTATCTCAGATCCTGCTGGGGTGGGATGACAAAAATGACCAGGATGTTTTTTCTAACTTCAGTATGTACATTATTTATAATAGTTTGACAGTAGTGTGACATGTATAGATTTTATTTTTGATCGTGCGGAGATCAGTTGAAAGATAATTGTTGTTAGGGGAACGATCAGAAAGTCAAGGGAACATGTGCTTCATCCAATTATTCCAATCTTTATCATCACTGTCCAGTAAAAACGAAAAATCTCAAAATTTGATGATGTAGAAATATGTAGGAAAAACATGAGGATTAAGTTTCTCTGAGTCGAGGAAAAATTCTCACACTAAAGCAAAATAAAACATTTGAAACTCCAGCTGATTGCCAAAAAAATCCACAATCCACACTGCAGCTGAAAGCAGGCCTGTGATTCTCTGCTGGTGAGGAGGACACGTTTCTACACGGCAGAGAAGTTGTGTCTGTGTTTGTAGCATCACCTGCATCAGCCCCTAAATCATCCACTGAGCTTTATAGTCCAACTTGAATTAAAGTTAACTTTTTATAGGATTTTCTTTAGAAGGGACTCTAAATTCTTTGTAGATCAACTTGAGAAATTCAATAATGTCTTAGTGTGTGTTGACCTGATTCTGATTTGGCTCCCTGCTGATCTGTGTCCGTCTGTCTGAGTGTCAGCGCACTCTGCCAGCAGCAGATTTGTAACAGGAAACAATCACTTCAGGAGCAAAATGACCATCGAGAGGTGAAGTTTGTTTCTCCATCGACCTCCTTTTTTTCCCCTCCAGGACTTCACCTAATACAACTCACCAATCAGCTCGTAACACTTGCACAGAACGTCTCCACAGCAGATTCTGTATTTTGCATGTTTTTATATTCCACGGCCGACTGTCACGTGCATGTGTTCGTGCAGAAAGACTTTGTTGCTGCTTCCCTGCAAACTGACTGAAGGATTCTGTGTTTTGACGCTGGGCTCGTGTCCTGAGCTGTCAAAGCTGATTTCAGTGTAAATGTCATATTCACCTTCATATGTCAGTGCCCAAGGTCTTTATTGTTTTTCTTCGTGGCTTTTGGGAGAGAAGACCCTGGATGTCGTCAGATCCACAACGTGAACTCGCTCCTCTCTGCGTCGGGCGCGTTGCACTTTGCCGGTGTGGTCACATGATCACTTGTGACAGGGGTCAGTGGGGGTCAAGTGGGGTCATGAGTAGTATCCTGACATCCTGCCTGTCTAATCACCTGTTTATTTATTTAACAAGCAAACTCTGATCCAGACCGAGCGAGGGAGCGAGAGTGAGAGGAGGTGAGAGAGGGAAAGTCGGGAGGAAAAGGTTGATGAAGGTTCAGTTTGACTATGATTGATGTGTGTCCCATATTTAGTTCTGTCTCATGACAATGTGCTCAACACACTTTCATTTCTATAACATTTACGTGTCTCCTCTTTGTCAAGTGATCCGTCAATATAACCTGATGCTAATCCTAGTATGTCAGGAACTGAAAAAGTGGCCCTGTAGAAGAAAATAAAAATAAAAATAAATACATTTCAATATTAATATTTCCCTCAAATCTGTCGGATGAAAAAGCCACACAGAGTTAAAATACTACATTTGAATTTGTACTCAGACCCATTCAAAAAGCCATTTTCCTCTTACCATGAGTAAATCGAGACTTTCAGGTGGAATAACTGTGTCGTAGAACAGCTCGTTGCTGCCCTCCTCTGGAAACTACTGGAACCAGTTTACTGAACACTTTACCTGTGTTTACCAGCCTGCACCACACAGTGGGGATAGATCACAGCTGAATGATCTCTGATATGGTCTGCTTTGAATACACACCACAGCTACAGCTATGTTATTTACCGGTTATAACTTGATCTACATTAAAAGGCTAATGAAACATATCCAGTTGGAATAATGCCATCCTCCTGTAAGATCTTAAAACATAAGATCATCATCTTCCATCTGAAATAATTACTTTTTTCAAACTAAATTCTTACTGTTTTCTGCCTTGTTGATTTTTAGTCCTAAATCTATTTCAGTTGGGTTTGATGTATAGAAAGAATATTGAAACACTGGATTTCCAATATACGATTGTAGGAGAGCTGCAATCTAAACGCATAAAATATCTCTTTATATAATGGACCTGGTGTTTTCACTCAGACTGATATGTTTAAGGAAAGAGGCCTTCATCATAGTGTGTGTTTGTGTGTGTGTGTGTGTGTGTGTGTGTGAGTGTGTGTGAGTGTGTGTGTCTGTGTGTCTGTGTGTGTTTGTTTGATGCAAATAGAGACATTTCAATGCTGAGACACTTGAGTTTGAATATTACAATACCTATTTCCCAGGTATTAATAAACAAAATTAATAAAACACATATCTCTGCATCTAAACAGATTCTGTCTGTGTGTGTGTGTGTGTGTGTGTGTGTGTGTGTGTGTGTGTGTGTGTGTGTGTGTGTGTGTGTGTGTGTGTGTGTGTGTGTGTGTGCGGCAGCGGTGTTGTCAATCAATGGAGGTAAACACTGATGTTCTACAGAGTTCAAACAAGTAAACATTTGATCAGTTTAAGGTTTTCAACAGTAACCTTGTTCACTTAAAACACATTTTGTGACGGCGTGTAAACTGTCTCCAGCCGTTCATCCAGAGATGTCCTGGTCAACATGACCCGACGCTCCTCTCTCAGGAGAGCCGGTTTTCTCTGTCTCGCAGTGACTTGTTGAATATTTTATCTCTGGCAGGTAGATGGAGCGTCAGGTTACAGGACATTGACTAACAGAGCACTGCAGGCAGGGCTCCACTCGCACCACACACACACAAGGAAGAGATGCGGATCATAATGAGCTCTTTACTAGAGATACATGAGAGGCCTGGGTGTGTTGTATTGGGACCAGAGATGCTGATGCATGTCCACTTCACACACAGACTGTCAGAGAGGAGCGTGTGTTGGTACCTTGTCCAAAAGGATCTCTTTTTATATAAGGATTGCCGTCAACTTTTTTGTAGTAATGTGTAATCCTTCTAAATAACACAACACAGACAAAAACAAACCCAAGTTAAACAAGTTGTGAAGTGTTTCCCTGCTCCTTGTTGTGGATTAACGGACCACGACTTTTGGCTCAGCCTCAATTATCAATAGTCAGCTGATCTCAGTGAAACTAACAGCACGGAGACACTTTGAGAAACAAGCGAGGAGGACAGTGGATTGTTGAGAAATCAGAGATCCAGATATTTCCCTCAGACGTTGGTAGAGACCAAAACTGAGCAAAAAATTGGTTTTAGAGTCATCAAGAGACCAGAGATGGTTGCTTGGTGAGTGAATGTGTAACCGGTAATTGTTTCTTAACATATGCACCATACAGTAGCAGCTTTATACAGAGATATGTCATTGATCTGTTCAAATTCTTCTTTTCATCCTTCTGTAGCAAGTCGTGTTCCCTCCGAGGTTTTAAATTCCCCCAAAGTAAAAAAATGAATGTGGATTTCATACAGACATACCCTAACACTCATCTGCACCTATCTTCCTCAAGGTGGAGTAACCACACCCTCCTGACCAGACTTAGCTCCTCCTCCGTCCTGCGCACCTGCATATAAACTCACCTTCAGCACCAGCACCTGCATTCCTCTGGATCCCATCCTGACTCCGTCCGAACAACCTCCAGGTAAGATGGATGCTTCATCTTAAATGTTCATTTTTATATAACAATTTCCCATCTAAAGACAACTTGAATCAATTTTCAATAATTCAGCTTTTTGATAAAGTTAAGTTTAAATTTGTTGGGATTATGAAACAACTGAATTAAGTACAAATTGAAACTAATTCATAGTAATTCCTCAAGCAAATGTTTTCTTTCATTTAAAGTTGTCAGACACACTGAATGCACACTTACCTGTCTACTATCAGTGAGATGATAAAACAACAAAAAAAACCACCTGATATGAAAGTCCATTCCCTGCAGAACAAAGTGCCTCCTTGTGAAACTGGAATTCTCTCCGAATATTTTTCCCTATAATTTTCCTAAAGCTCTATCTGTCATCTGAACAACGAGCGTCTTTCTCCCGCTGGCTCCTTTGTAGTGTTGTGGGAACGGTGCTGCAGGGATCAGGTGACAGAGAGAATGAGTCTCCCTTGACCGCTAAGCTGCCACTGAAACCCTGCTGAGAAACACACACACACACACACACACACACACACACCCATTGGCCTACACACATACACACAGACAAAGATATCAATGTTTGACATCCAAACACCAACGAGCCCTGCGAGAAGTACAGGAAGTAATGTAAACACATGTTAAACTTATTATCAAATGAGGTTAAAAGCAAGAGAAGGAAAGAAAATAGGAATATTTATTTAATGTAGAACCATGGGAAAATGTTCTTTGTATTCAATAAAATACCAAATTTGAGCTTGCACAACTTTAACTTTTGAACTTTTCATCTTTTAGATATTTCTTGTTGACCATTCAACCAGATATATTTAATCTAAACGTTTTTCCGAGCAGAGTTTCATCTTTTGTGTTTGTGTCTGTTTTTTATGTCTCCTCCTAAATATACAATGGATCCTATTATCATAGTAATGGATGACATGAGAGCGATCTCAGTCCCCCTGAGAGGCTCTTCTCCAACCCGGGGGTTTGAACTGCGCTCATTTACATTTAGATTTTACATTGACTTGAGTTGAAGTTGTGTGTGAGCACAGCTGAGGACCACAGTCTGAAGTGGCCCCGGCCGTAAAGTCGTCTCTTCCACGCAGACGGTTAGTCTTAGCAGCCTCCAGTGAGCCATGTACTCGTTTAGAGGCTCCTCTCCTCGTGTTCAGTGGGCGTTCAGTGGTCTCGAATATTAGGCCCTACTTGTGTTTCCATTAACGTCTGGCCAAATGCTATAGAATAAAACAGGTTTGCTTGAGGGCCACAGAAGAGCTTCTCCGCAGCCGGGTCTCATGAAACACGAGACGTAAACGACTGCACCAGGTAAAAGAGTCTGGCTTTTGAAGTTGCGTAATTTAACCATCCATCCACTCTCTCCTCGGAGAAAACGTTCCCACAAGAGATGCAACAAACTCAACATCTGTGATTGTGCTCTCGTTGTGTTGCTCTCTTCACGTCTCGCCAACACAACCCTCAGCGTTGCCTAATGTCCACTTTGACTCTGCGTCTTCACAGCCACCCATCATGTCCGTGAGGAGTTTCTCCATGAGCCGCCAGCCCTCCTTCTCCAGTCGTTCCCTGATGGACACCGGCCGCTCTCGCTCCCGCGCTTCGGTGTCCTTCGCGGCGGCCAGCCCGCTGACCCGCTCCGCCTCCATCGGCCAGGATCTCAACGGGCCGACCGGCATCAAGCTCAATGGCCTGCACGGCAACAGCGCCAACGAGAAGGAAGCCATGCAGAGCCTCAACTCCCGCCTGGCCAACTACCTGGACAAGGTGGGACACATTAAACAGCCCTGCACTGTTGGGCGGTTGGCCAGCAGCCAAAGTGCATGATGGGTTTATCTCTACACACCAGGAAATGATGATCTTAGCAAACAGACACACTTTGATCATTCAGCCCCATCTTCCTTCTCGTCTTCCTGCAGGTGCGGTCACTGGAGCACTCCAACGCGGACTTGGAGATGAGGATCAAGCAGACCATGCTCGACCGCATTCCCAAAGGTCACGACCTTGATTCCATGATGGCTCAGGCTCATGCTGTAGAGCAAGAGGTAGGCAAGTGTTGTAGCTGTGCTTGACAGCCAGGTTACAAGTTTGGGAGTTTTGTGAATGCAACAAAGCCCAAAGGTGACTTTGGTTAAGTTTACATAGACAAAACTTCCATGTAAATTCACTGAGTCGTTAGACAGGTGCTGGATCATTCCTCATAGGCCAAATTCAACCCAGTTAATATTGTACCAAACAGTTCCAAGGCCAAGTTAATAATTGTTTAAACTAGTTTCACCAAAAGGAAATAGTTAAACATGACGTTGAAATGTGTGATTTCATTGAAGAAGGATTAGAAGTGTTTTATCAGTAATCTCACAAAATAAATATTCTGTTTCTGCCAGTTGAGCAAACATTGTTTGAGTTCCACACACAAAGCCATCGAGGAAATACACTAGTTAACAGTGACCCTGTGTTTGTCAGGTGAGGAAGAAGACTTTGGAGAACGCTCGTCTCATGTTGGAGATCGATAACGCGAAGCTGGCTGCTGACGACTTCAGGATCAAGTGAGTGATTATTTGGGTTATTTGTCTTTTGTGTTTTACTTCGATAGATATTTTGCAAAGAATGTCAGGGACAAAAGCTTCAACAACACAAAAGGTTCTTTTCTCTCTTAGACACAGTGTTAATGTTTACTCTCCACAGGCAGACATGTCTTAGCTTTATAATGTATATGTACACAGAACTTTCTTTTTGCAATAGTAAATAAACCTTGAGTTTAAGTTGAAACTTCAAGCTATCGCCCCCCCGCTCACTGTCCTGTGTTCTCTCCCCCGGCCCCGACGAGGTGGGAGACGGAGCTGGTCATGTGTCAGTCCGTGGAGAGAGACTGCGTCGCTCTGAAAAAGGCCAAGACCGACCACGAGCAGATCATCGCCTCCCTGAGAGGAGACCTGGACAGTCTGAAGGAAGAGCTTTACTTCCTCAAGAAAAACCACGAGGAGGTACATCTGTTTGTCTCGTTGTTTTATGACCTTCCGTAGTTACATTACCATTGTGTCATTTTGACATTTGGTCTCGTTTTCCATTTGGCCCTCCAACCTCCCAAAAACAACAAGCCGCTTGATATCGCACTGACCCAGTTCGACGTTCTCATGAGGTCTTTTTAAGAGAGGACAGAAAAAGACGTGTAGGGAGGCATGGAGGAGAGAAGGAGAGTGGTGTTCCTCTGGTTACTACACACAAAGGCAGCAGGTGGATCTGGTTTCCTCTAACCTGCTGTGTCTGTCCAGGGGGAGGGGGGGGGGGGACACTTAGATAAACTTACCCCCTCCTCTCTCTCACCAGACGAGGGACTGATCTCCCTCTTTCTGAAATGAACGTGAACTGAGCCAAGTCATTTAAGAGGGTTGGTACACGACATTCAAACAAAGTGGCACCGTGTCAGTGTTTGTTCGATCTGATGTCGGATGGTTTTAAATTTCTATTTTACAATCCAAACTTTGATGTGGTGCAGATATTGAGAAGGAAACTAACCAAATAAGACTTTTTTTAATCCTCGATAGAACAAGCACATTTACCCTGTAACCTATATTTACGTATTTTGGGGATTTGTCTTGTTTGACTTTATAAAGAGGTTTAGATTGTGAAGAAAGAGATGAGATGGTGTTTTGGTCTCTCAGGCAGAGTCAGTGTCTCTTCCTGAAAACGCTCTCTCCTCTGAAATCTACTTCCGGCCTTTAAGAATTAAATAAAGACTTTTATTCCAACTGAAACATGAACGTAGAAACTACATCACACTGTTTTCCCTCATGCCTCCCGAGAGCAATTAGGTGCACAGATATATATTTAAACTTAATCGTCAAACACAGGCTGAAAAATTGTGCGTGAACATCAAACCAGATCCAATTAAAACAAACTGCCTCTGACAAAGTGTCACAGAGAAGAGAGAGTGAGCCCCTGAGCATGTGTGAGGTCGGGGGGGGTAAGGTGAGCCCTGCCCAATCAACTATTGATGGAGAAAGTCTAAATAATAAAGAGGCCCTCACATCCTCTCTGCCATCCTGTGGTGTAGGATTCACAAAACTCTTCCTGCGTCCATATGTCGTTCATGCACATGATAAATTTAAGATGATAACAACCATACACACTCTGTGGCAAAGCAACAAGAAAATACACAAAACACTTCCCCTCCTGCAGGATCTGGAGGACATGAAGTCTCGTCTCGCCAGAGACGAGGTGACCGTGGAGGTGGACTCTGCCACCGGGCCGGAGCTGGGCACCATTCTGTCTGACCTGCGTTCCCAGTACGAGGGCATCGTGAAGAAGAACAAGGAGCACGCGGAGCAGTGGTACCACAAGAAGGTGAAGGAAGATCTACAAGTCTACTCTGTAATATTTCAGTTTTTGCCAAATGGCCTGATCGAAAGTGGACAGATGTTTCAAAATGGTTGTGTTTTTTGTGTACGTGTGTTCTCCAGCTGGAGAATGTGCAGAACGAGGTGAAGGAGAGCAACGAGGCCCTGAGAGACGCCCAGAGCGAGCTGACCGAGAGGCAGCGCTTCCTGCAGACCCTGGAGGTGGAGCTGGAGGGCCTGCACAAACAGGTGAGCTGCTACACGCTGGCTCTAAAGATAAAAGGTGTTCCCATGTCCACATTCCATGTCTGCTTTCATAACTTTTGGTTGCATAAGAAATGATGGATGAGGAGATCTGGGGAAAATCTGTTAACAAAACAATTTAGACGCCAATATGTTTTTGGTGCCAGGAGGGGCTGTAGAGGCAGACGTCTCATGTGTTATCCCTCGAAGGTAATTGTGCAGTAAAGTTATTTTGGAAGCTGTAAAAATAAAAATATTGTCACGAGTATTACCTCTGCATAGAGCCCTAATGAGTTTTGGTATTGTGTCGGAGAAAGGCCGGTGTTATGAGGGATTTGACAACAAATCCTTTCAGACGCTCAGATCCAGTCTCAGTCAGACCTGTCTTTTAATTTGTCGTGTGACCGTCTGGGAAACATTGTTTTGTTTTTATTATCCTGTGTTGACAGTCAACACCTTCTCCCACTCCGCTAAGTCATGCAAGGGCACATTGGATTCAGTTGCTAAATTGTATGAGGGTGGGTTTGGTAATTACGTGTTTGTGTCTGTCGAAGCCGGAGCCTCGTCAGGTCGCAGGTATTTGTTGATAATGGTTTGGGAAGTCATTTCAAAATCAGGACATGGGAGGTTTGGTTTCCTCTGGTAAACACGGGAGGAAGTTGAAAAGCCAGAACTACTTTTTCTTTTTCTTTTGTACCGAGCCAACCTGAGGCATCACATTCGCACATTAAGGCCAATTTCTACCTCTGAAGCCTGACGTGCAACCACCAAGAAATGTAGCTACACCTCCCAGGGACAAACCTCTACTCTGACCGCTTGGCCTCGTCTATGTCTCTCAGTGGCCAGACCAGAACAAAGAACTCTCCTTCTGTCTCAATCCGTTCAACCATCTCCAATATGATCCACACGGAAAAAGAAATGCTATCGCCATCTAGTGTTTAACGATGTAAATGCAGGGCAAACTATCGCACACAAGTATAAATGGTCACTTTGGCGCCAGGTTGCCAGTCCGGAAACAGACAAACCGGTATAATGACTATTTACAAAGAATATCCAGCTCCTTCATTGTGTTCCCCTCCGCTCCTCAGATTGCAGCGCTGGAGGGCAACCTGGCTGAGACCTCTCACAAATACTCCGGAGAGATGGAGCGGCTGCAGGCCACCCTGAGCCAGCTGGAGGACGACCTCTCTCAGCTCCGGCTGGAGATGCAGCGCACCAAGACCGACTACGAGCAGCTGCTCCGCATCAAGCAGAACCTGGAGATGGAGATCGCCACCTACAGGCGCCTGCTGGAGGGAGAGGAAACGTGAGAAGCTTTAATTAATGGTTGGATTTCAAACTACAAATTAAACAAATGAGAACGACATTTTCAGATTTCTTGATTTCAGAATCATTCATCTTGTTATTTTATATTTTTATCAAACACTGCAGGAAAGGGAATAAACATATTTCACCATGTTGAGCCACATATATAAACGTGAAACTCTTGTATTTATTCTGTTTTCTTTCTTCCCTTCAGAATCAAAGAGATTCCTCCACCGAAAAGTGAGTCCTCGCCTTTTCATTTATAAAAGAAGTGAATCACTGAAACATAAAGACACCCAATCACAGTTTTATATAATGTAGTATTATACAATAGTACAATACAGCAACATGGCCGCAGAGGTCATTTATTAATCTTGAATACATCTTATCACAACCTGAAGGACAACAGGGAGGTGCAGTGTGACTAAAGCTGAAATGATGAACAAGTCATTCATAAATCTTTATCTAATAGCTGTTGCGTACAGATTCACACCTTATATGGACTCAGGTGTGAGTTTGAGGCGACGTCATCGTGGGACTGACACATAGGTTCTCACACAATGAAATCACCACCAACAGCTCAGCTCCAGTAGCCACAAGCGTGGGAGGGAAAGCCATTACCGCAGTGTTGTAACTGGGTCCCAGTCCGACTGACTCAATCTGCTGGATTGACAAACCGCGCTGTGTTTTGAAAATGTTCGTCTTTGACTGACACCATTAGAAAAACCACAGACGCCACAGACTTAAAGATGGTGACGTCTTCATGGAAACAAAAGTTGAATAGTTGAATACAGTGTTTTTACAAATCAAGTGTTTTTAATGAGAACCGCAGGGAAGGTGAAATTAAAATGATTTAAAATATTTATGACATTTTATTTCTCATCTCAACTCTTCTAATGTCTAAACTCTTCTCATTTTCTTCTCAAATTTCTTTTCATTCTCTCTTCTTCCACCTCACATTTAATCTTTCTCATTTTTCTCCACCTGTATCAATCAATATGTTTTATTCTGACTCATATCCTCTCATTTTGTATATTTTTTTCTTTTGTCTTCTCCTCTCAAATTAACTTCTTAATCTCATTTTAGATCACCTATTCTCTCTCAATCTTAGTTTCCACAATCATGTGTGTACATCTCATATAATCTCACTCGAATCAGTCTTGGCTGATATCATGTATCTAATATACACTATATATTATCATATGCTATATCAACCCATTCCAACATATTATTGTCGTCTCATCTCCTCTCTCTGTGCAGAGGAGCCTGATGTTCGCACCAGGAAGATCGTGAAGGTGGTGACTCAGACGATGATCAACGGCAAAGTGGTGGACGAGTCCAGCGAGGTGGAGCAGATCGAGGAGACCAAGAAATAGAATAAACCACAGAAAGAAGCAGAGGAATTTGATTTGGAAAAGAAAACGAAGGGAGGGAAGAGGGGAAAAGAAGATTAAGAGGTTTGCAGATGAGGCATCAGCATTGTTTAAGAGGAGAATTATCGTTTTGAATAAATACTTTTATGGGATGGATTATTCTTCTATGAATGTTTTCTGTTTTCAGAGACAAAGAGGTTGACAGTGACAACCAAAGTTATTTCTGGAGAAATGTGCAACTACAAATATAGCTGCCCTGTATTACTCTAACTACTGCATAGCTTTGTATGCCTCAAGTGATTTTTGACTTTAAATGTGCCTGAGAGAGAGCCAGTGCTACATCTTCATACTGTTACTCTTATAACATGTCGTCTACCTAAACGAAAATATTTATTTCTTAGTGTGGTGAAGTTTACTATAGTGAATTTAATACATTACTTTACAAAAATGATCATTTAATCGTCTTTGCTGTTTCTGTGTTTGTACCATGTCTGAATAAAAGTTTCATTAATCCATCACATGTTTACTTATTTGTTATTGAGTCACTCGGAATAATTGTTTAATGACTTTGGGACTGAATTCAACAATTGGCAACAAACAGTGAATCTGTGAGTGTTGTGGTGATGCTGCTCCCTAACGTTCACGCTCTGTTGACTTGGTTGCGTAAAAACGGTTTTGACATAAGTTCAAGCAAACGTTGTATAACACCACAGTATTCAACAAACAGCAGTCTTCAATTTATTAAAAGGCAGGAGTGTTTCAAGGCATTTGGGGGCCCTCGGTAAAAGGGTCACCCCTTAAAAAACACATTACCAACCATATCATTCTAATCTTTTAAAAAGATTCTTTTAGTATCCAAATTATAAACAGCATGCGTACTTTGCATACAAATAAAGTAACACAGTGACATCACCATGTCATAGACAAATTTAGACGTCCTGGTCTTTAACAAAACATCTGAACAAAGTTTATGGCAGAAAGTTATTTGTTGCCGTCTCCTGTACAGAGCCAGTCATATAATTTAAGTGGGCTCTCGCTGTTTTCTCTGGCCCCCTCTGAAATGTCCTACCATCACACTCAATTTGTACTTTTATGTCATACATTATTGTTTAATTATCAGACAACCTTTAGTTCATGATGTAAAGTTCAAAAACAGCGCTGTGAGGTTTTTAAAAGGTAAAAGCAGCTTTCCTGTTGAAAACAGAGATGAAAAGGGGAGAAATATTTCCCTCATCATTAGTCCTGCTGGTGTTAATATGTCAACACAACCATTATCACTGAGGTTGGATGTAAAGTTATATTTCTGTCAGTTATCAGTCTGAGACATCTAATAATGAGTCATAATGATTTATGACTCAGTGATTTCACAGTGAAATTACTCTGAGACAGTCTGGTGATGACAATGCAGCACAAACATGAGTGATCGTTAATTGATCTGCAGACGGATATAGTTTGAAGTAATTTTGAGTAATTTGAGGATTTTTTTTTTTCTCTGCTCTGATAATCCCTTAATGATTTCGTCCCACCTGAACAAAAACTTTGTCTGTCATGAAGTTCTCCCTCAGCCCTGTAGTTTAAGGTCATGACCTTTTGGATTGGTGTCACCGTGCTCCAAGAATCCAAAAGAGTCAAAAGAAGAGATGAAACGATAATGAGCTGATGAACAAAGAAGAGTCTTGAGAAAAGAAAACCTTTAATATGGAATTTCCCCAAATTGTCAGGATGATTCTAAAAATCTATCATTATTCTTGACTCAAAATAATAGAAGTTCTCTCACTGTGCAAACAACTTCTTCAAAGGAGGTATTCGGCGTTTCCAAACAGTTTTTTTTATTTACAGAGCAAACATTACAAACAGAGAGGATCAGCAAAGTACACAATAGAACGATAAAAACAGAATATCTGAGATCACAATTTAAATGAACACCTCAATACACAAGCCATGGATTTAAAATACCACAGTACAAAATGAGACTCAGAATGTGTAAGTTAATAACATCTAGAACATTTCCTGCGTAATCACTGGAGCCTTAGTTTGGATGGATGCACTAAATGTGCCTCTAGGTTATTCTAATCAGCACCTTGTTGACCCTCCCCCACTTTAAAGACACCGTCAGTTTACACAGCAGACAGATTCCCAGTCTGACGACTCAAAGGGTCAGAAAACAGAGATGGCGACGAGTCAGGTAGGAGGATAAACAAATACAGTTAGAAGGTGAACTCACACTGGCCCCTCTGATCATAATAAGTACTGTTTAAACACTTTATCGTGTAGCTCAGGCTGACATCTCATAGAATGTGAAGGTGTCTACTAGAGAAAATGAAAATGCCCTTTGAACTCAGAACACGTGAAAAGAATTTGAATAATGAATATCCAACCATTGAGAGTTGCACCTTTTCATGTTGACTCTTGCACCTCTGTAGTTTGACCCTGCAAAAAAGATTCAGTCTCCATCATTCTCACATCAGCTCGTTTCAGGAACACTCAGGTGTCATTTTCTTGATATTAGTGCATTAATATCATTTATATTACAGAAGATAGAGAGTCTCTTTACTGAAAAAAGAAACTGCACTTGGATCAAATCATTTACTTTTACAAATCCTTGAAGGAATGACAATATCAAGTATCATATTAAGTTCTGCTGGTGTTATCAAAACAAGCGAATCTGCAGATAAGTATCATTGGTTACATGAACATAACAAACGTGACATCTGCCCCCTACTGGCTGCAGCAGTAGGGTTTTATTATGAGGTTGAATTATATATAAACAATTCTACAATAAAAACCTTTTAAATGGGAATATTTACCAACAGTTAAGAGTATCTACACTTTTACAGAAATAATCTTAACAACAACGCTTATGCCTGTCTGTGAACTCACTTGTCGTCAAGCCTACTGTTGAACGTTCGACATGATTTGACTGCACTCTAGTGGACAAATTCTGTTATAGCAAAATACAAGTTCTCAGTCATATTATGATGCTGTATAGAAAGTAAACAGATCAGTCAGAAAAAATCGAATCACTGCCGGTTTCATGCATTAACCTGTGATCATAGAGTCAGTCATCTATGTAATCCAGCACTATGTGGCCTCTCAATAAAATTATAATAACATTTATCTTTATAGCTGCTTTCTTTCGGAATAACAACACAACATTTCAAGCACGTATAAAAACTTTTTATGATGGAATAATGTATCAAAAGACAGTTATGATGTTGCCTGTTGGGATCTGTTCAGACTGAAGGCCCCTAGCGTGAACTTTGACCCTCGGAGCACGCTGAGGGGCCCCACACTCCAGTCTGCATAAAAGGACTAAAGTTTCTAAACCTCAGTATAAGCCCATTCCTGCTCAGTGCACATCATGTTGTGTTTGGCTGCATTTCCCTGAGCTCAGGAGGGATCACAGTCGATTACATGACCAAAGTGCAACATGTTTACAAGCCTGAACTCCTGACCACAGCTTTACTGTGTACAAACACGTCTTAAAGATCAGCGTGTGTGTGCAGCTTCAATAACAACAGAACTCCAATGAATGTTTAGAAAAAATATTTTTATTTTCACATTCACTCACAACACCACGGCCACGGTGACATTTCTTTCCGACAATCAACTAATGAAGATGAGAAATAGAAGAGGAAATGGATAAAAAAACAAAACAGATGAATATCATGGAAATCCAAGCTGTGGTTGATCACGTGCAGGTTTCTTGACTATCTTCACTTCACTTTCCTTCCTCTGAATGATTTGACTTTAGCAAAAGAATGAGAGAAGGCCATTCCCTCCACACGGCTACTCTCACATGCACAACATGTCTCCCCTGATGTGCACTCTCTCTCATTCTCCCTGTTCTTGCTTTCATGCCACCTAGACTGCAGCCAGCCGGCCCAGCCTCCTCCTCTCCTCTCTCTCTGAGTTGTGTCTCCTCTCTCTCTAGCAGGCTCCGGACTGCAGGACAGGTTGAAACTGTCCGACCATGCAGATGTCCTCCTGCTTCTGACGCACAGTGCGCTGGATGGCGGGGGGCAGGCCGCGGGGGTTCCTGGAGAAGATGATGGCATAGCCGTCCTCACAGCTGCCATCGTCCTTCACGGTGCGGCAGGCGTAGGTGATGGCGTAGTTGTCGTAGTCGGTGTCAATCACCCAGTAATTGTCACCTTGTTAGGAGGAGAAGGAGAAGTCAGAGTGAGGAGGAGAGGGGGGATGTGAGAGGAGGATGTGAGGGGGCGCATGTGTGCATGTAGCTGACCTCCACTGGACAGGTAGCTGGCCAGGCCTTGGTAGTTCATGAACATCTTGCCGGGGCTGGCAGGGTCAGGGACAGAGTACTGGGCGGCCATGTCGGCGCACACGACCCAGAAACTGCAACACAAAGATGAAAAAACAAAGTTAATAACTGAAGATTGTTTTTCTACTTCACTTAAATCAGCAGAGGTCCTTGTTTTCTGTTGAAAGTACTTTCGAGCCCACATTCCTGTGTATAATCCCACTCCTCCACTTTGCATTTTCTACCTAATCCTTCATAATCCAGGGAAATGTGGAGCCTGAGCACCTTCTTAACTTCTGGCCCTGGAAACTGAATATTTGAGTCGGTGCCCTCCCCAGATCTTGAAGAACCAAGTGGGTCTTTGTGTCTAAACCGACCCTTTACCCCCACATGAGGGGGTTTAGTATAGGAGACTTTTGTCATGCCTTTATCTGCAGATAACGTTTTACCCGAACAGAGTGACGCGTCCCTTGGAGGAGGCGGTCATGGAGCCGTCATCGTCGATGGTGTACTCGGCTGAGATGTTGTCCTGCAGGAACAGGCCCTCAGGATCTTTCTTCTGCAGCGCGTACCACTTCCCTGCATACTGAAACGGAAAGGAGACGGAGAAACAGAGTCAGAACTTGTGTTAAAACTTCCTCAAAACACCCTGTACATGCTGGATGTGTGTTTTTGATCAACTCACCCTCTTGGGGTCAAAGTCCTCTTTGGTGGAGAAGCTGTCAACGACACAGGAGGCCGACAGGCAGCGCTCGACACAGGACACCAGGACCAGGAGCAGGGCCAGCTTAGAGGATCCCATGCTGTGATAAACAGAGTGTAATGCTCTATGATGAACAGAGGAATCATGGAATTGTTGGATTTAAAGAAAAGTTGAATTCTTTACAACCAAACTCAGTCCACCAACTGCAAATATTATAAATCCACAATTCAATATATTAAACCACTAAACATGAAACAAACATTAGATCTCAAGTTACGCTTCTACTTTAGAAATGTAACTTTATTCAAGCAGCCATTTCACAAAGCATCATGATTGTTGACTGATCAGAAATAAAGTGATCTCACATCTTAGAAAAAAATCACCAAACTAGAGAGTGGCACAAAAACAAAGTAAAAATGTCAGTTTCTTACCTGTTTTGGATCAAAGTATGAACAGCGGTTAAATCTGGAGCTCTGTACGTGGTGATCCACCAGTTTGAGGCCTGTGTGATGCACGCTGCCTTTTTATACACACACCACAGACTAGCTTATGGCTGAGTTTCATTGCTTGGGCGCTAAATAAGGTGCTTAAACCCGGAGGTAATCCTGTTGGGTTCAAATCCTTAACCGTAATCTGGCTTCTATGTTCAAACTTGCCCAAGACCTATTAAAAACACTAAGACCTTTATGTAACTGACTGGAAGCACAAAGAAAACAAACACACGTACGCCAGAGCTGACAAACGAGTTTGCATGTGTTGAATTTACAGGTTGTGGTTGATTTGATTAAAGAGCTGGATTTTCCTATTCAATCATTTTGACCACGTAGCCTCAGTTTGTGTTCTCAGGTAAAAAGAGAGCATCACAAATATTATAAGGATGAAGAGATCATTAAAAAAATATTAGATGCCACAATACCAATGATAACTCATTTGATAAGAAGATTATAAGTTTGATGTTTTGTTAGTTAAATATTATTTCTACAGTGCTTTTCCAGTCTTGATGAGCACTCTTAATGCTTTACGGTACAGTTTTTGCTATTCACCCACACACACACACATTCATTCATATGTCTTTGTGCATCTGTGTGCAATGTATGAATGTTGGGCTCAGTATCTTGCCGAAGGACACTCCAGCATGTGGAATCAAACCACCGACCCGTTGGTTAGCGGACAACCCGCTGTACCTGAGCCACAGGGCTTACAGTGTCAGTTGGCTCAGCGATGGCTGCACACAATGGCACTGATCCGTCTGGGAAACTGGGCTTTAGAAAACACTGATCCTGTGTGGGATCAACGGGAGAATACGATTAATCGCTGCGAAATGAAAGTTGGTGTTAACGTATTTGTTTTCCTGACACAGCGATTGTTGTCAAACAGCTTTTCAGTCAGTAAAACCCTATTTACACATTCAGGCAATCCACACTTGAGCCTGTGAACCACAGGGCACAGGGATGAGTATATAATGTTTGACTAAATACAATCTTCTGATCTCGTTCTGTTCTGTGGCTCCTGTTGAGCTGGAGCTGCACACTTTATTTTCTTTTAATTTGGTTTCTGTGTTTTTAAATGTCCAGGTAGAGCAGCTTGAATCTACCTCTGTGTGTGAAATGGGCTCTTTACATGTAATTACAAATGGAGAGGTGGTAAACACTTTCACTAAGACATGCCCTGTGTGTGTGTGTGTGTGTGTGTGTGTGTGTGTGTGTGTGTGTGTGTGTGTGTGTGTGTTAATGCAGCTACACACAGACAAACACCTACTCTCTGCTGTGAACTTGTGAACTCTTGTTTCCTGGATTAACTACCACCAGCATACTGTGTCACGTGATGACATGTAAAGTCCTCTCCAAGTGTAGCTTTATAATACTATTACACAATTTTCATAATAACAATAAAAATAATACTACAGACTAGTGAGATGAGTCCTGTGGAGTTGAAAGAGAAATGTAACATTTTGATCATCCACAATGTAGTCATGTTCATTTCCCGTTTTGATTGATCATGATTGAATCTTATACAATGTAACCTTGATCATGCTGTATCCTGAACAACTGAATGAATCTTGGCCTGATTGCCTAAACTGTGGCCTTGTTGCCTTGATGTCATCAGAAGATCCTGACCTTTGGCTTAGAAACCCTAACCCTCAACCAGAGGGGGAGGAAGGAGCCACATGTATAAAGAGGAAGAACAGCTTCCCGTCGCTGTGCAGATTACAAACCAAGCATTGTTTTGTGCACCGTGCTCTGAGCCTTAAACTGTGACAACACTGTGAGAGATGTGTGTCTCGCTCCTCATTGTCGGAGTGGGTTTGCAGAATTGCCAGGACAGAGTTTACAAGGAAGCACATCAAAATGCCACTCTTCTATTTTTCGATGCATTTAAAAAAAGTAAAAATTAATTAGTACAATCATCCAAAGACTTGATTCCCAGACACATGTTTTGACCCTTGATGAGGCCATTTAAAGTAAAGTAATTATTGGTGGTAAGTTACTCTATAGATCCTCTAAGACCATTTAAATAAATTAACCTTTGACCCTTTGACCTGAGCCCAAACACGGCTCCATCACCAGAGCCTCCTCCGAGCCTCAGGTCAGGACTTGGCTGATTACTGGACTCAGGCTGAAAGGATGTTCTGCTCTCCTCTGCTGAACTTCATGTTTACTATGTTTATATCTTTGTTCCCTGGACCAACCGCAGCTGCCTGAAACCGTAAGCTTTTACTGCAAAGTGCTCACTCACAAAACGTGGAGATATTTCCTGGTATGTGAAATCATGAGCTTTTTTTTAACTTCATGAGTTTTACTGTGTATTTTCAATTAGCCGAATTCTTGTGCTTCCTTCTGTATTGAGTCATGGAAAACATTTCCAGTAGCTGTTTGCGTATTATGTCAAATTGAGTCTTTAGTGGGTCAACCCGGTGGCCCATGGTTGTAAGGTAGGACAATGGATCCTTATTACCCCCAGTTAGGGTCTGGCTCAGGATCTTTGATTCATTCACATAAAATTCCCCCAAAATAAACTACGAAGTGGTTGACAGTAATAAATCCTATTCTGTGTTTGCCACAAACTCCTCAAAACATATTTAATCAAGCAAATGTGGTAAAAACATGAACCAGGAGTGCATGAGGACTTTCATGGGTGCAGGGGATAAGATGTGAGTCTGCTGCCATCCTGTGGTACATATTAGCATTACAAGTATGGTGCCATATGCAGTGCCCACGACGTGCTGTCATCACTCACAGTAAGCACAGGAGAAAATATTCTCAGTTATAAAACTGAATAATTATTATTATTTGATTGCAGAATTTTCTCCATTTAAAATAAAATGTCTTTGATCTAAACTGAATGATTTGGAAATATTTGCTTTTCCTGTTAGAGTGCTTGTTTAAACCACCTCGGCCGCCGTACACACACACACACACACACACACACACACACACACACACACACACACACACACACACACACAAACACACACACACTGGACCTAATCTACTATGGTGGAAGCAGATTATCTATCTGACCCCTTGTTTAAGTTGTTTATGAAACCTGATTACAGACAGGTCCCAGTAGGCCAGTCCGACTATGACTAACAGTACAATCTCATTATTGTCACATCGGTTTCCAGCCTCTCACTGACTTCCATTTCTCTGTGGCGCTCACTCCCTCGTCTCCTGATTCACTATCAGGGTCATCTCTGTGGAGACTTTGCATGTGGAGAAAGTGGGAGAGTTTGGGGCCTGAGATAATCAGCCGGTGGCCTAACTAAATAGGGCTTAAGCCAGGAGAGGCCTTGTTTAATAAGGACTTAAAGAGCTTGTGCAGTATGGGCCAACATCCGTCACACAGTATAATGTAGATGGTAGATAGAAAAATGAAAAATAAGGAGAGAACAAAAACATGCATGGATGTGTTTTTAGTGTATCTTAGAGTTTTCCTATATTGTTTATATTGAAGCAGGGGTTAATGACAGGTTTTGCTGAAAATAATGTGAGCACATTGGAATTAAAGTTTATTACGTTTGTTGTTTTGAGAAACTTAGAGAGAGCTGCCTTCAGATACAAACATCTAATATCTATGTCATCTTTTTAAGTCTATAATTTATCTTGTGTGCAAAAAAGAAAGGAAAGTTGAGTGTTGCTGTAGTTTCATGATGCTGTGCTGCCATAATTTCTACATACAGAACATTACGGCCTCTATTTCATTATCAGTGCAGCCCAACATGTGTTTGAGTGAAAACTATGTATTTTGGAGGTGTCAGACTTTGATTTGTAATGTTTAAAAGGTACAGAGGATATCCTGAGGCACACAGAGGGGCTGGATCATCAGGCCACATATCCGTTACTAGATGATCAGCTGACAAGTTTAGCATCGGCAGATCCCCGCTAACCTTCAGCACTATCTGCTGATGACACAGGGATTGTTTGGATTCAGCCCTCCGCCTTCTCCTCAGGGCTCTGCCTCTCTCGCTGCGCTCATTCCACCAACACGGGTGATTTTATCTTTTTTTAACCTTCAGTTTGAATGAGCCCACCTCTGCTTCCCCACTTTCTCTGTGACACATGGTTAAAATCTGTTCTTCTCCTCTTTAGGGGATAAACTGGACAAACAGGGTGCGTCGTTGTGCTTGGTTTTTCATCTCAAAGCCGTTGGATGCAGCTCATGTGAAGCAGCGTTGGGCTGAAGAGGAGGGAGACAACAGGGACATTTGGGAAAAGAGGAGGGAGAGGGAGCCATGAGTGTGCAAAAGGAGGACGTGGAAAAGTTCCTCAATGGAAATCCTGCATTTGCGAAGCAGTACTTTGCCAAGAAGATGAGCCCAGCCTCCATTTCAAAGGCGTCGGGACTCGCAGAGAAACAGATCGACTTCGGCCAGCTCCAGGAGCTCAGTCAGGTAAATTCAATTGTTCCTCTACTTGTTTCTGAAGAAAAAATGGAACCTGTCAATACATGACCTCTGGCATATGTAAATGGTTTTGTATTTATATAGCGCTTTTCTAGTCTTGATGACCACTCAAAGCGCTTTACATTACAGTTTTACATTCACCCATTCACACACACATTCATACAGTGCATCAATTCACAGTACTTTTGATATTCTATGGGGGGGCCATTCAGGGTTCAGCATCTTGCCCAAGGACACTTCGGCATGCAGATGGGTCAGACTGGGGATCGAACTGCCAACCTTCAGGTTGGAGGATGACCACTCTACCCCTCAGCCACAGCCGCCCATATGTGTCTGTTTCTAAAATGTCGGCCTAAGTCTTCTGCCCTAAGACCAAACTCTAAAACTGTCTCTATTTTGTTCTCCTCTTCTCCAAGGTCGAGGAAAGCCAAATAATGTACGAACTGATCAAAGACATGCAGGAGAACATCAACGTGGAAAAGGTGGTCTTCAAGATCCTGAAGAGAATCAGCATGCTCATCCACGCCGACCGGTGCAGTTTGTTCATGTACCGGCAGCGGAACGGCATCGGGGAGCTGGCCACCCGGCTCTTCAACGTCCACGCCACGGCCGAGCTGGAGGACTGTGTGGTGCCGCCGGACTCCGAGATCGTCTATCCGCTGGACATGGGAGTAGTCGGCCACGTGGCCCAGACCAAGAAGAATGTTAACGTGAAAAATGTCAAAGAGGTAAGAGGAGAAATCCATCAATGAAAGCTAAACTTAAACCTGGACTGATGATGCCTTAATGCTATCACAGTGTAATTCATCATATTTACACCAGGTGGTGCCACAGCTTTCAATTCCCACATCCTACACATAGTGACTTAACCACAACACTATTTGTTTACATTCTTAACATTTATATAAAACTACTCTTCAAGCAGAAAAGAATTGTAATGTTTTTCACTAAATTCATTGATTAAACATGTTTCAATGAGTTTGCCGGTAGTTGTTCTCCTAAAGTTAAAATTGCACTCGGAGCAGTTTGTTTGTATTCATCAGCAAATACACAACGTTAGTGTATATCAGCATATACACAGCAGAGGCTGCAGCACAAAGCAGAATCACAGCGCTATGGCCAAGTGGTAAAAATCTTACTCTTTTCGTTAAATCTAAATCTGAGAGTCAATTCCCTTCTAGGTGATGATAAGACTTTACCATATCTTGTGTCAACTTGATGACGTTCAACTGACAAAACTCAGGATGACTCTTTAGTTTTTTATGGGATGTATTAAAAGGTAATGACACAATTACAAGAAACAGACAGGGAGCAGCCATTGTCTAGTTGTTGTCATGAAGTATGATAATCTCAACACATTCATAGCAGAGGTCTGCTGGTTGTAGACAACTGACTGAAGCATCAGTAACACGTAGCTATACTTGTGACCAAGTGAGGGTGTAAATCCCCCTTCAGACATAATCCATTTATTTCCAGATCCCATCAGCCTCTGCTCTAGCTGTGGATTAGTCGGCCCTGGCATTTGGTCAGCAAGAATCTAAAACAGATCAAAACTGGTTCACTTTGCACCGTGTGTCCATGTTATTCTGCACCTTTCTATCAGAAGACACTAATAATGTATCGTACTAGAATTAAATGAATTATTTATAAGCTTTGTGAAGCAGAAAGCTGATAATGACTGTTGGACCTTTTGCTTTTGTAAATCATGCAGGAAATAAATCTAATGATTACCTCTTCACATTATCATAAGTAATTTGTCAATCTTGATTTATGTACATAGCTAAGAGGCCCAGAATGACCAATGTACAACAAAATACATTCATGAAACTATTAATAAATTGTGTGTGTGTGCACAACAGAGTGTTTGATAATATGTTCTCTCTTTTAGAACGAGCACTTCAGCTCGTTTGTCGACGACCTCACAGAATACGAGACCAGGAACATTCTGGCCACACCCATCCTCAACGGTAAGGACATGGTGGCTGTGATCATGGCTCTGAACAAAACCACTGGACCACATTTCACTGCCGAGGACGAAGACGTGAGTCTGGACTGCACGTCACAACACACAAACAGAGCACACTCATAGAACACACACACAGAACACACACAGAACACTCACAATGGCGTTGGGATATTCTACTTCAACACAAACTATTGATTCTGCTTTTGGCTTCAATCAGAGGAAATTGAGCATCGATAGTTTATCACATTTTGATGAATGGTGTCGCCACAGCTGGAGGGGAATTCCCTTTGAGCCGATGAGGCGTGTGTTTAACATAGGTTGAGTCATTAATCCATCATGGAGGGTGATCCCTATCAGGAATAAACTAAAATAGAAATAAGCCGGAGGTTAAGACAGGTCAGAAAGAGACGTGGACAGCAGATTATGGAATAATTAATAGACAGACATGAATCAAACTGTTCCAAATAGCTGCTAAATGCTCAATTAGACATGAAAGTGAATATAAATAAACTATAAACTGTACATTGTAGCTACCAGGGCTATCTTTTCTTAATATCATCATTAAATTAACACATTATAATGTTCTTTAACTGTTTAGGCCTATACACTGAAACAGTCAGATATCAACAGATAATGAAAGAAACAAGTAGAATGAGAACAGAGAAATTCCAAATGATAAAGGAGGATGGTTTGTTCTCAAAGACGGATTGATAATAATAAAACTTGCTATTTGCTTCAGTTTTGTGATGATATTTAATAAACTCAATAAAAAATACACAGTCATCTTACTCTCCTCTGACCACATCCTGTTTCTGGAACAAGCAAAGTCACGGACTGATCCAAACCCACATTTATGGTGCAGTGTTTTGTTTAAATCACACCTTGTCTTTGTGCAGCCTTTCATATTTGATATCATCAAACATAACTGCATCTTATATTAATAAGTCATAATGTTTGTTGTGTCCTACGTTGCCTATAAACAACTCTTTCCTCTCGTTTGTCCATTTAGCTTTTCTTAAAGTATCTGAAAGTTGCCTCTTTGAACTTGAAGATCTACCATCTGAGTTACCTGCACAGCTGTGAGACACGTAAAGGACAGGTACTCGCTTTATACACTGCTGCAATAGCACTGCTTGAATTTAAACGCTGCACATGACCGTAAGTACTCTGTGTGTTTTGTGTTTCCCTAGCTGCTGCTCTGGTCGGCCAACAAGGTGTTTGAGGAGCTCACAGACATTGAGCGACAGTTTCACAAAGCCTTGTACACAGTCCGAGCCTACCTCAACTGTGACCGCTACTCCGTGGGCTTACTGGACATGACAAAGGAGAAGGTAGCTGACCTGTAGTATCGCAACGTTTTGTGCATATATGAATTTAAAACCATGAAGTCACTTCTTTCCTCTGCACTTGTCTGTGTGTGTCTCTTTCCAGGAGTTCTTTGACATCTGGCCTGTGTTGATGGGCGAGCAGCCACCGTACTCTGGTCCTATAACTCCAGATGGCAGGGTACTTTTGTTTCATCTCATTTATCTTACATTGTTATCAGCGCTCTAAAAGATGACCTTTCTCTGACCTCTGCATTTGGTTCTTTCTCCAGGAAGTAATTTTCTACAAAGTGATTGATTATATATTACACGGAAAAGAAGACATCAAAGTAATACCGTAAGTAAATATGCTGTCACCTTTGCCTCAGGCTGAATATTTATTCCACATGTGATGATGGATTGAAGTATTTATTTACCAATACCCCTTTTGAAGTTATTGAATTTCAAGGACTAATTGGAAAAAATTGCATTTTATGATCATTTTATTAAGTGATTGTAAAAACAGACAAAAAACAATGACTATGAATTGATCGGAGCAGATTGTCAGTCAACCATCCTTTACCTTTAACTTGTCTACTCACTGGTCTGTCACACAGGAGCCCACCAGCAGATCACTGGGCCTTGAGTAGCGGGCTGCCAACCTATGTTGCTGAGAGCGGATTTGTGAGATGTTTATGTTTTTACACTTTACAGAAACATGTTGAATCAGTTAACACCTAATTTAACTACTTTGCATATTTAACCCTGTGATCAATCTTTTTCTTTTCCTTCTCCGTAGATTTGTAACATTATGAACACAGCCGCTGATGAGACGTTTAAGTTTCAGGTGAGAAACCTAAGAAAGATCAAACACCACTGAAGAAGAACACTCCTTGGATGTTATACAAGATTATTACAATTATTTATTAGATTTAAATTCATATAATTACTATTATTATTATTGTTGTTATTATTATTTGCAGACTGAGCCTCTTGACAGCAGTGGCTGGACCATAAAAAACGTTCTCTCACTGCCAATTGTCAACAAAAAAGAAGAGATAGTGGGTGTGGCCACGTTTTACAACAGAAAAGATGGAAAGCCTTTTGATGATCAGGATGAGCAGCTCATGGAGGTAAAACGAATGACACCTTTAATGTTGTGATACGATGGAAATCTGTTTTTTTCTGTTTATTTGTATTTGTCTGTGGATAAATACATACAATGTAAAGTACTCAATGAGCTGAGTCTCTTCCTTGTCTCTCAGGCTTTGACCCAGTTCCTGGGCTGGTCGGTGTTGAACACGGACACTTACGACAAAATGAACAAGCTGGAGAACCGGAAAGAAATCGCTCAGGACATGGTGCTGTACCATGTCAAATGTCGGGATGATGAGATTCAGAACGTCCTGGTCAGTTCTCTATATTAGATTTATATGTTTATATACCTTTGTCAAAGGAATAGTGAGCTTGTCAACAGTGTTTCATGAACAAAATGACACTCTCTGTTCACTACGACTGTTTCACTTTGTGTGAGGCTTTTCAACCAATGCACATGACAACCTCTCGTTTCTCCCAGAACACCCGAGAGCTCTACAGCTGTGAACCTGCAGCGTGTGAAGAGGATGAGCTCCTTGCCATTCTGGTAAAACGAAAACTTGTTTAAGTTTGTGGGAGTGTGAAATCTCTTTTGTTTTTGTTGTCTGCCCCTGCTTTTATCCCACTCTGCTTCCTGTTCATTCCACTCTTAGAAAAAAGAACTACCTCCGATGATCAACAAGTTCGAGGTCTACCAGTTCCACTTCTCGGATTTTAACTGCACAGAGATGGAGCTGGTGAAGTGCGCGATCCAGATGTACTATGAGGTCGGGGTGGTCAAGAAGTTCCAGGTCCCTCAAGAGGTGATCTAGACCAACCTGTACTAATACTTCCTCTCCAGATTATGTGCGACAGGTTTGTTATGTCTTGATTTCACCAGCTCCAGCTTCACCAGTGTTGGTTGCACACTTCACTTTAGGTGCTGGTTCGGTTCCTGTACTCTGTCAGTAAAGGCTACAGACGAATCACCTACCACAACTGGCGTCACGGCTTCAACGTTGGACAGACCATGTTTACACTGTTAACGGTATTATTATACTCTATTAACAGTAGGAGCTTTTTAGCTTCCTGCATATAAATGTTCAACTTTGATATCTGAAAGTCTTTACTGCATTCAACCATGTTGTGTCTGTGCGTGCGTGTGTGCGTGTGTGTGCGCATGTGTGTGTGTGTGTGTGTGTGTGTGTGTGTGTGTTCAGACGGGAAAGCTGAAGCGGTACTACACTGACCTGGAGGTGATGGCCATGATAACCGCAGGCTTCCTGCATGATATCGATCACAGAGGGACAAACAACTTGTACCAAGTCAAGTAAGTGCTGAAGGGAACTTCTTCACTGTAGAAATAAAAAGAACAACTTATTCTGTTGGGACTATAACCAGCAGCCTGGAATATAAAGAGATGATTAGACGCCCTACACTCATGCTGCCATTGTCAATACTGAAGCCTTTACACTTGAAGTTGATTGTGATTGTTTTTTGTCTCATGTTTAATCCCATTGATTTCTGACTCCAACAGATCTGGGAACCCTATGGCCAAGCTCCATGGCTCCTCCATCCTGGAACGGCACCATCTAGAGTTTGGAAAGTTCCTTTTGAATGATGACGTGAGAAAAAGACGTGAACTAACGAACACTTGTACATTACTGAAACCTCGTCATCTCCTACGGCGGCTAACTATGACTGGTGTCCACCTCCCTCCCTTCCTCTCACCTGCAGTCACTGAACATCTACCAGAACCTCCACAGGCGACAGGTGGACCATGTCATTCATCTCATGGACATCGCCATCATCGCCACGGACCTGGCTCTTTATTTCAAGTCAGAACAGACTCTTACTGACTGCTCTCTACTACCCTTATGTCTATATGGCAAAGAATATACCAGTGAAATACTTCCTGTCCTTGTATTCTCAGGAAAAGAACCATGTTCCAGAAGATCGTGGACCTTTCCCACACGTATGAGGACGAGAAGAAGTGGGTCGACTTCATGTCTCTAGAAACCACCAGGAAAGAGATCCTCATGTGAGTCGAACAAACACACAGACGCACACAAATATCTTTTGTTACATGACATTTCTCTGATTCACACACTTCGTTTCAGGGCCATGATGATGACCGCATGTGACTTGTCCGCCATCACGAAGCCTTGGGAGGTGCAGAGCAAGGTGAGAAGCTCAAACATTCAATAAAAGAGAGACTCTCTGAGTGTTTGCTGCTTCTCCAATCTTGACTGTGTGTGCGTGTGTGTGTGTGTGTGTTTATGTGTGTGTCTCAGGTTGCCTTGTCTGTAGCTGCAGAGTTTTGGGAGCAGGGTGACCTGGAGAGGACGGTACTAGAACAGCAACCCATTGTGAGTTTACAAATTCTAACAATGAACATCTATCTGAACAGTGAGTGCGGCACTCATACAACTATATTGGTTGTTTTTAATTGAATTATTTTGTCTCTGTCCCTCCCAACAGCCCATGATGGACAGGAACAAGTCAGCCGATCTTCCGAAACTACAATGTGGTTTCATTGACTTTGTCTGCACGTTTGTCTACAAGGTAATGATTCACAATTGTGCTCTTTTCGGTGTAGGTTTTTTTGGGGGGGGCGGGCTCCCGGTCCATTTTATTTTTTATGGTGAAATTGTGTACAAGACGGGCCTGAACAAATAAAGGCCAGCAGATCATGTTGTACCTCCTTAGCCCCAACCGCCCAGGTGGTAGAGCGGGACGTCCATGTATCAGAATGGTTAGATCTCCAGAGCCCAACCTGGACTGCTGTTGCATGAATGATGTGTGATAGAGAAGTGAAGCTCTATAGAAGCAGAGTTTCTTTGAATGGGGGAATGTAGCATCAAAAAGCATGAAGAAAAAAAACCCTCCTTGGCTAAACTTTGACTTTATGTATTGACACTGAACATTTTTTCTGTTCAGGAGTTCTCTCGCTTCCACCCACAAATCCAGCCCATGCTGGACGGCATCCTCAACAACAGAAAGGAGTGGAACGCTAGGAAAGAGGAGTATGAAGCCAAACTCAAAGCTATGGAGGAAGAGAAGGCTGCGGCTGCACCCAGTAAAGGTGCAGTGATTCTGTGGAGTAATGCAAATGTCTGGTATATCATCTGGTGGAGTAGAAGCCTACGAAATGACTTTGAAGCTTGAAATTGTAGAGTTAAAAAGTTATGTGTTAATCAGTTTTTTAGCCTGATTCACAAATATATTGACTTTTTTCTCTGATGTTTTCTTTGTTCAATTAGCTACTGCAAACAACCCCGGTGGTGGAGGCTCCAAGACCTGCTCCGTGTGCTAGAAGGTCAAACAAAAATGGAAGAAACTGTGCAGCTCATTACAGACTGACTTCAGCTTCACCTTCTATCAGTTTCAGCTCTAGGAAACCCAATGCAGAGAGTCAGCAAGACTTGAGTGAGTGTAAAAGCCCAATAATATTTATTCAGAATTAGACTTCTGATCGGAAATGACAAAGCTGAACAAGGAGAGAATCCTCCCCGGGATGAGCAGTGTTTTATTTTGAAGGAAAAGTAAGCAAATGAGCCACAAAAATAAAAAAAATAAAAAAAGTTCACTTCAAATTGAAATGTGAATCAAGAGTTGAGGTGGATTTTGAATCTTGAGTTCCCTCTCATAACGTTTCCTGATGTTTTAGGATAAAGTAGAAGTTATGTAAGCGTGAACCTTCCAGGCCAATTCACTGTAGACTGTTTATCTTGTTGGTTTCGAGCACACTGTCCAGTAATGTAATGTTCATTGAGTTCAGATTTTTCTGAATCTTAGTCCAGATCCTGGCTAGATAGAACTTTTATTAAACTACTGTACATATATTGCAAAATGATGAGGTCACGTTCCCTCCTTCCAGTCACCTATCATTTACAAAATGAGAGTTTGTTTACCTTGATCGCAGAGAGCCAAAGGTAGAGGGGGAGCTCAGGGCTGCTCAGCTCTCCAATGCTTCATAAAAATGTCATAGTTTAGTTTAACTTTACCGTCAGCAAACAAGCCTGTAGCTGCTTTCTCATGATGCCTTCTTACTGTACATACATCTGAAAGGATAGCAGTTATTTTATGGATATAGATACGAATGTCTTGCAGCATTTTGAAACCCAGACTCGTTGCTGGGGTCAGATAAGATTCATTTTATTAAAGACGACATAATGAGTCTAATTTTTTGGAGCAGCAGCAAGAGCAACAATCTTTCTCCAGCTGCTACAGAAAGTAGAAAATAGTGTGAAACTAACCTTTCTTGAAAAGGAGCAGGAGTCAGTTACAGTTAACAAGCTGAGGACTCACTCCAGATCTGAAGCCACTGTTTTCATAAGATGCAACAATTACTTGTTTCCCATGAGATAGGGAAGGAAACACAAATATGGATAAAATGCAAACTCTGAACATCAAAAGTTTGAGTCATTGGTTCTGAACAACCGGCCCATCTTGTATCGGTCTCTGAAGAGGCTCCAGGGGAACGCGGCTGTTTGAAACAGCACAAGGGATCAACTGAACTTCTTGTAAAAACTTGTACATAATCTTTCCCTCCCTGTAAATATATAAAGATTATTTTTTTAGTTGATATATAGATGCTTATTTTTCTTAATCAGGATGTTAGTGATATTTACAGGCCCTGGTAAATGTAACTTTGTCTCCTTAATATCACTTATGAAAATGTGTGTATCAGATATGACCCCCTTGTATTAGGAAATACAGCCAGTAATTATGAATATGTTTTGGACATACCCTTAAGATTTTTAAATAGTCTATTTACCCTTTGGTCAGTATATTCAAGCTTGTCTCTTTATGTGATCCATGTGTACAATGAAGATCCAAATAAAGCAAATGTATTTTTATCAGGTATCTGAGTGAATTAATTGTCTGCGACATTAAAAGTGCAACTTACTTAGAAGTTAAAATGATTGTATATTGAACAAAACATTATCTACTGCTCTAAGAATCATTAAAAACAGAAACGGCTCTTAGTTTCCTAGCCATCACTGTTATCATAAAGTACTAGCAGGAACTATTTAATGCGATAATGCAATGCAGAGTTCATAATGAAGGATAAGATATTACACAATACACAAGAGTATTGAGGGGACGCTTCTGTCCACACTGCACTTTCTACAACTGGTCCCTGACCCCAATCCTTGGATTGCTGCTAAACTAGGCCAGGATTACAACCGTGCTCCAGCCCCAGGCTCATCTTCTGAAGGACAGGGGTGTGTACACACATCCACACGTTTGCTGAACTGTAACTAACAAACTAAACCTGAATAATAACTTGATTCTTTTTTTTTATGATATTAACTGGATTAATGTTATTGTTATTTTAGTATGAACTTAAACCCACATACAAAAACACAAGTAACAGAAGAACACTTTTGTTGATTACATGAAAAATAAAGTTTTATTGGGTTTGAAACACACGGACACAGGTCCACAGATACATCACTTGAGGATGGTTTCAGAATTTGCTGAGGAGAAAAGAGACAAGAGGAGGAAATGTAAACAAAGCATTTTCTGATGTCTCATTATCATAATGCACACTATGGACAATCTTTGTGGAGAGACAAAAATGAAGTGTGTGTCTTTGATACCTTCTGACAGCTGTTTGGCGATGCGTTCCTGCTCCACTCTGGCGATTTTCTCTGCCTCCTCAACCTTCTTCTCCTCCTCAGCAATGGGCTTCAGGTAGTCTGATAAAGGAGAACGACACAGATACTTAATGATGGATTCAAGGTAGATCTTTAAATTAGCTGGATGCAGTGTGCAAAATATTCTACTGACAACTGGGGACTCCAGTGTCATGTGCACATCCTACAGATATCAGTAAGACAATTTCCAAAACACTAAGATCAATAGATGTGATATACTGTGGACTAGAGAAGGCCTATGTTAGCCACTCAATCCATGTAGATGTGAATCTTAATTTGTAAGGTAGCAAAGCAATAACTACCTCTGACTTGCATTGTTTTTGTACTTTCGTGTATTTTGAAGCACCGGACATCTTACTCTAGTGGCACTAGCTTTTAATGCATTTAATTTTACTCTGTATTTAACGTCAACAGATGTATGTTATGTTTTTATGTGTTTGGTTTCTTCTCGTTATGTGTTGTGGTGTGATTGTCATCGTCGTGACCAACCTGAGATTTGCCAACTCCACACAACTGAGATATGTGATAATAAAGTATTGAATCTATGCTCAGACATGAACAGCAACAACTCACCAAACCTCTGTTTGCCATAGAAGACGCCGAGCAGGAGGGCAGACCACCTGGCCGTCTGAAATACACATGATTCACAAGTGTTAACCAGTAAAACAACTATAACTAACCAGCTGGGATATGTCAGTGAGCTGGAATTTATTATCATGTTTCTGTGACTGGACTCTTTTAAACAGCATAGAGCTAATATGGCTGATATCTCTCCAAACTGACTCCAGATCAGTGAACACCAGGCTCTGCAGTGAGTGTGTGGGGCGAAGTTCAGTCTCTGACCTTCCTGCTAAACGGATTTAACGCTGTTTCTCTGTAACCTGCCTGACATGACACACTGGGTTTATTAACACACTACAACCAGTAACAACAACCAGGAGTCTGGTCTCATTCAGATGTGTAGGATCCAGTGTTTCTGCAGCTGTTTGTCGTGAGTGAGGTTCACCTGTCAATGTCACTGCTAGCACACACTAGCTAGCATGCTAACACAACAACCGACACCCGAGGCTAGTTAGCAAAGAGATACACGTCCTGAGACCACAGCTCTACTGTGAGGTCTATCCTCTAAACTAAAAGAAACATAAGAATCATATTTAGATATCATGGGATGTGTGTTTTTACCTTGATGAGCGGAGAAACTGCGACTGGAGGAACCATCGTGACGCGAGGAAGAGACTTCCGGTTAAAGCGGAAGTGATTTTTATTCATTCCTGTGACAGTGGAGCCAGAAGCTAAGTTAATTCTGTTCCTTCCAAACTTTAAACGTTGTGTCGACTTGTCCTCTTCCAACTTTATTTGACTTATGTTTGCGTTGTTTAATTTGTATTTATTTTTTCCTTCATTCCAGGGAAACTGAAAATACAATTTCAGATTGGATGAAGGTTTGTGAATCATCAGATACAAACAACTCTCAGTGATTAGATATCCAGTCAGTTATTGTTCAGATTATTAAGATCTGACTTTTCAAAAATAAAACCACATAGTTATCTTGTTATTTAATCTAACAATGTGATCTACATTTTTGTGGTAGTTAAATTGATTTAGTTTATCCACATTGCCTTTTTCTGAATCCGTGGTAACTTAGCACAAAGTTTATGTTAGTTTTATCTGCTTGAACATTGCAGAAACATTTCATTTAGATACTTTTACTCAAATTATGTTATTGTGAATCAGATTTGGATAGAAGAGCTAGGAGAATACATCTTAAATCACCACAAAGGGAAAAGTAGGGCAACACTCACAGTGTGGTTGTATGAGTAATACAATGAGTACGAGAAAATAGAAGCTGCGTGATCACAAACACATTTTTTTATTTTATTTTACATTTTAAAACCCGACACAAAGAAACCAGAGTTGTTATCAGAATTGAACATGTACAGCAATTTAAGACAAAGTAGGAAGTAATATTTACAACTTTCATATAAACATGCAGCTATTCTTATGATATTATTGAATAACACAGTGGACACATCCATGAGCGGGGGGAAACAGGTACAATATAAAAACAGAAATATGGAAATACTGTTGATTCAACAAAGGTTTCCCAAAAAATTGCAAGAAACATATCAACATCAAGCTTTTTGGGGTTTTTAGAAATAAAAATGAAAAGGATCGAATTGTTCAAAAGACCTTTACTGCAAGCCGGATTTCAAATCTTCAGATTCCGCCCACATGTCCAATATGCCAAATATCTAATAATAAGTAATGGCATGAAAATGAAATGACAACAGTCTGATTATCAGATGGACTTTTAGAGTGTATCATCAATAAAACATAATAAATAACATGAAGAACTTCAGTGTAAAACATTCAACCCAGTGCAGGATGTTTCTCAGTCGTTGTCATAAATACAGCCTGGGAAATAGAATAAGAAAATTAGAATTATAACACTGTGCCGAAAAGTATTCATGAGAAAAAAACCATTAATTTAAACTGTACCGTCTCTGATGTCATCGTAGATATCAGCATCGCTGCGAAAGAAAAGCGAGTGATCAGCACAGATGTCTTTCTATTCCTGTGTGTGAATGTGTAATAGTTTCTGATACTTACTCTGAAACAATGTGGCTCGTTGAAACGTGACCAACTGTTTAACAAGACAGAGATTTAGAGCAAAGATTGTAAAACCAAAAGTTAGTTTTTTATGGTATCATCAGATGCCAACAAACATATATGAAAACAGCAAACACTCACATTTGCCATCCTCATTCCGACAGATAAGTTTGTTGTCCACAGCTTCAACAATGACGTCAAGTTGCTCGCCTGCTTTGACTGGCAGCTCTTTCCCACTCCACTTCTTATTGGTCAGTGTGTGGACGATGGTCACCTGGTGCAGCACCTGGATCTCGCCATCATACTGAAAGACATTGACATATGATATAATAGTCTTAAGAATGTGACTGACAAAACATTTTTAAATTTACTTTATCCTAGGGAAAAGGTTTGATCTGAATGTCTGGATAGAAAAAGTAATTTTAATGAATTAAGTTTATCTTTATTATTATTTAATATTAGGACTGGATTTATAATTTAGCTAAAAAGAGAAACGTACTTTAAACTTTTTCCTGAAGTCCTTCTCCTCTTTCTCAAACTTCTTCTGCTTCTTCGGGTCCATCTCTTCATTCCTGCTTTTGCTTTTTAGAGCTGGAAAGCTGGAGACAAATACAACAAACGAGAGGACAAAACCAAAACAGTAAAAAGTTTAGTGAAATATATTCACCGCCATAAACTGGATGGACACTGTTGTCTTCGATGTTTTTTGAGATACATGTAATTGTACCTGGGCAGAGGAGGAGGCAGAGTTTGAGAGTCAACATCGTCGTATATTTCATCGTCCTCTGCCGGATCTGTGGGGATGTGAGGAAACAGTCGGTGAGGGAAAAAGACAAATTATGCTCACCTGTCCCCTGAGATCATCATGCGTTCAGAGGGAGCATGCTTTAATCACACTACACATGACACAAACACATTGTCAGTTGTAAAGGGTCTAACAATCAGGTGGGGTGTTGATTTACAATTTGGCTTGTGAGACTTTAAGTTGAAGTAAAAACATATAGATCAATTCTAATATTTCCTTGTGATAAAATACAAGCTGTGAAAGGAGTGTTAGTGAGATGTTTGCTGAATAACAGTCACTGTGGCCACAAGTTACGACAGTTAAATGGTAAAGGCTAAAATGAATGAAGTGTCATGAAGTCAGCAAAGGGAGTAACTTATAGTTTCTATTTAACTGTGCTCACATGAGCAAGTGTCAGCACACGTACCAAACCGAATAAAACCGTTGCTGTAAAACCCCTCTGTGTATGTCTGGAGGTCTGATTTATAACCTTGCTCAAGGGCACTTTCACATACTCTACATGAAGTAGTTTGGAGATTCAAACCAGAACATCTCGACTTTGTTTCCAACTGAGAGGCCAAAGATTTATTTTGTTAAAGCCGAGGAAAGAACATAATGAGGAACAAGTGTATTTTCCTCATTAGGTATCCATACACAACATGATAGTATGATCAGAGTAAGCATTACCTGAATTTCCCTTTGCAGCGAACTGGCTGGGTGGAGGCACTCTGGCAAAACACAACCACAAGATATAACATTGAAGTAGATGTACACGATTTGAGGCAGCTCAAATGAGTAATATTAATGCATCACAGCACAATGTTAAAAGAGTATACTTGTTAACACATGTGTGAGCAGATTGATTTTCTGCACAACACATGCAAAAAGAAACAGCGGGGTAATTATTAGTAAAAAATCACAGATAATCAGACGCAGCGATTCGGTTCATGCATTTAGTAGGTTTGGAAATTTGAGTCCTTTGGCGTAATTGGGTTGTTGATCTGTTGTAGAGCTGTGAGGAAAGTCAACCCTCAGAGGAGACTTGAGAGGAGACGAAAGATGAGAGATCTCCAGCAGTGGACAGCAGATCTGTGATCAGTCTTACTACTGAGTGTATTTTACGCTTTAGTGCTGCCAGGACGATTTTTCCCCTCAAACATCCGCAGGAAGCTGAGCGACTTCACGACGGAAGCCCTGGTGTCCACGGGACTAGAAAGTTATAAAGCATTTATGTGTAATTTTCAATCCCTCCTTTTTAACCATTTAACATTATCAGCCTGCGTTTCTTCTTCAGGAAAGTTTAAAGAGAGATTAAACTGCTGCAACACTTTTTTTTATCCATCCACCCAATTCCTCTAAATGGACGGATCAGTTCCTACCTGCTTTCCAGGTTTAGATCAACAACGTCGTCGTATATTTCTCCTTCCTCTCCCGGCAGCGGCGGAAGGACAACTACAAGATAAACACACACATTTTAATCAGTGACATGTTTTAATCGGTGACATTAATGTAACGAAACAAGTAGTAACACTGTCAGGTTAAAGTCCTACCTCCTGGTCCCTTAATGCTACTGTAGAGAGAGAAGAAGAGATTATATCAATTTCATTTAGTGAACTTTCATTTCTCATAATTTATTAAAAACTGATTCAAAAGGGTTTGGTAGCTGGTAATGGTGCCTTTAAATTCAATTAGTCCTTTAGCTTGACAGGAAAAATCTTAACATCTAATGTCTTTGCTTCTGTGTTGACACTCAGGTTTTCTTATCATTAATTTCCATTTAGAAAATATACTTTGCATTTCAATTTTTTCTGATTGACTAAGACTAAGATAGAATAGTGGAATGTGGAGTAAAACATTTCATTTCATATTCCCGGTACCTGTTATCAGCAGGAACCACACCAATGTCATCGTAGACCTCAGGGTCGTCCTCCTGCTGAGATGAACGATTCTTCAGCGAGTTGAAGTCAATTTCCACTGAGACGGTTTTTACGTAACCAACTGTAAGGAACAAAAAACAAAATGGAATTTGAATTATTGCTCTTAATTAGGATTCTTTGCATAAATGGACAGATTTAATAGAGCGCGTGCCGTATAACAGTGCACATATAAGTGCCATGTTCCAGGTGGGACTGAAGGGATGTCACACAACATTGTACTGGAAGAAAATGAGTCAGATGAGTTTGAAACATGTGAACGTACTGGATCCATCCTGAGTCCGGCCCAGCCACTTCCCCTCGGGGTTTCCTTGGACACGTAAGATGTCCACACTGTCTCCCAGCTTCAGACAAAGGTCGGATTTACTGCCTTTGCAGTCCACACAAGCTTTGCCCTGCTGGATGACCTCCAGGGGCCCAACCAACTACACACACACACACACACACACACACACACACACACACACACACACACACACACACACACACACACACAAACATATATTGTAAAGGTACACTGAAAAAAATACAGTAGATTGTGTCATGTTTTAAGAAAAGTAATATTCAGGCCTGCAAGTGTTTGCATGTGCACACACTGTGAATGCAACAACGTGGATGTAACACGTGTCAGTCTTGTTCTCCTCACCTTGAATTTCTTTCTGGCATCTTGTTCCTTCTTCTCCCGCTCCTTCTGCTCCTTCTTCTCAGCCTCCTGTCGTTTTTTCGCCTCCTTTGCCTCTTTCTCTTTCTGCTTTTCTTGTTCCTCCCTTCAGAGGGAAAAAGAGAGGGAGTGCTAAGTTTGATGGAAAAACAAATGTACTTTTATGATGTGAAGCTTTTGAGATTAAAAAATTAAAAACGACTTATTATGGAGTATTAGAATAAGAAAATCATACCACATGCACATACATACAGAAAGGAAATAAAGGCAACTAATATAATTAATTCTGCTATTATACTATGTTGTGGTGTTGCAAAACAACCACCAGAGAGCAGTGTTAGTAAAGTGCGACACAGCTGAACTGGGACTGAAATCAAATTGAAGTGATGCGGATGTAAAAATACACAAAAGCCAGTCAAGATCACATCGTGTTTCAGGCTCAACTGAAACACTTGAAGTCCCCAAATAGTGTCAGTAAAAAAATAAACATAATCTTATCCAACATATACACAAAATTAAAGTTAAATTTGACAAGGTGGCAAAAATAAAGAGCTAAACATTCTCTCACCACCGGTCTTCGAGATCATCATACGTGTCTCCGTCATCATCATTAAGTTCCTCCTGGATGGAGAAGAATGAAGTACAATCAGCGACTAAAACCTAGAATTCTGATCACATACTGTATGAGATACTTCTCTAAACCATGTAAACACATATTTTCCATTAATTCCCATCATACTGTTGATATTTCACATCATTCTTTTCTGAAATGTTTCCTCTGATTGTCTGTGTTCTGGTGTTATCGGACTTGGAATCACCTTTTTACTTTATACATACACTTTGATTTATCCTTATTGACCCTATTTATCTATTCTTATTTACTTGTGACACTTTATCTTTTCATCTCATGCGGCTGCAGTGTCAATATTTCCACAGAGTTTATCAGTCACATATCTGTTGTTAGTTCACATCCTAGTGCTTGTGTCCACCTCTGATACCTGCATGCAAATCTGTATGTATGTAAATGAAGGAAATACACTGTGGCTCACCTTTGCCCTCTGACTGGGGTGACCTGCCGAGGAGGAAGAGTAAATTATAAATGTTGGGAATTGCATGATTTCGTACAAAGGAGACAAAACTCGTCAAGTAAGAAGTAAGACAGGCATTATATAGGATATAATAATGCATTTCATTCGATCAATTATTCAATAATTAAGATCTGAACCTGAGGGCAGTGGTAGAGGTGGAGGTGGAGGAGCGCTGTTTAAATCTTCAAGATCATCGTAGATTTCGTCATCTTGGATCCTGAAAAGCACAGTTGGGGTTAATCCTTAGTTTGTAGCTTTATTCACAACATTTACTAAGTGTGTTTGTGTGCGTGTGCAGAAATGTGTGACTCACAAGGATCCAGGGTGTCGTGGGGGCAGACTGGGGAGGTCAGGCTGAGCTGCTGGAGGAGGGATCACATGGCTGCGGAGGTTACTTGGATTAGGAGCTGGGATAACGGGTTTCTTAAAGGTGGCGGGACCTGTGTGTTAAAATAGAGAAGTGAAACCTGTCTCACATCTGTTCTTTGTGCAGAGCAGTGCTGTGACATGAGGAGAATCAAGACAAGCAGTGTTTCACCAACTAAAGCTAAAAAATAGACACTAATAGTTGAACTCTGTGTCCCATTGCGGCTCTGGTGTTGCCTGTTTGCATTCATGTTGTAGTCCACTGTCCTCCTGCGGCTCAGGAAGACAGATGGACCATCATCCGCAGCATTTATCATTTCTGTGATTTCTGTGGAAATGGCAGTGTCCCATTTACAAAGGCTTGGAATATTACATTACATTACATTTCATTTAGGAATAGTCAAGCGGACAAGTATCGACATTTTTTAGATGTTTGCTGATGCACATGATACTGAGAGCTCGAGTCAGTGACGGTCTTTAGCCAGCAGCAGAAGTGTTCTTGTCAAACTCAATCAGCTCATGAAAAACAAACAAATACGAAAGAAAACTCCAAGAACCAATAAGACCATGTAAAAATACTCAACTACTAGTAAAGGTCTTTCATTCAAAATCAAACAGAAATGTGCCTAAAAGTATTAAAAGTGAAAGTAGCCTATATGGAGCAGAATGGCTCCTGTAAGTTGTTTTATTATTATTATAAGAGTTTATCCATATCACTGCTTCATATTTTATCAAATTGAAGCTCATCCTAGGTTTTGTATCAATATTTGCCTCTAAATTGTTTTTTGTAGAAATATAAAACTGCACAAATTGGAAATACTCAAGTGTAAGCAGCTCAAAATTGAACATAGGTATATTCCACCACCACCTTGGAGCAAATCTAACCATCAAGCCCGAGGAAAAAACAAATCCGTGCAGTTTGCATAAATAAGATCTTTAAACCTGACTCGTGCTCATGGTCACTAATCTTCAGAGTGATGTCAACACAGCAGAGGACATCATGATGAGGAACAAAACCTAAAACGTTTGAGGACGTGCCTGTGGTGCCGCGATCTTCTGTCCTCCAGTATTATTTCAGTTGCTTTAATGAATATCAGAATTCGTCCTTCACCTCCGACTGGAAATAAATGCTGATCAGGTGTGAGTCTAAAAACAGCCGCTCTCTCAAAACGATCCCTTACTTCCTCATGTGGTGAAAGTCAGCTGTCGGGGTGGACGGTGAGGGGGGGAGGAGAAGGAGAAACTGGACGAGGAACTTGACGCGGGGGAAATAGCAGAACTAAGAGTGTTACTGTCACTTTGGTCTGTTATCTCACACTCTGAGCATTTGTCGAGCTACTTCTGTCCAACTTGAACACACTTTGCACGGAATATAAAAAATGCAAAATTAGTTATGTAAAGAACACACTGGAAATGGAAATAGTAACATAGCTTTGGTGCAGTTCTGCGGACGAGGAGGTTGTTTCCCTTGTTGTTGGGTCAAATATCTCAAAGTAGCCTCAACTGCTGCAGCTTGCACATTACCAATGACACTGAACCCACAAAGAGGCTTGAGGAACGCCCCTCTTCACACTTTGGACATGTCTCTACAAAGTCTGTCCTGCTAGAGATGGAGAGGAAATGCACTTCAGACTGCCAAACAATACAAATCCCTTCTCTTCTGCTTTTTCCCTTTTTGGTCACAAGACCTTCCGACCGTTTTGTGCCCTTCATCACAGTAACCCCCTGCATGGCCCCGCCCTCAGAGCCTGGTGACTGGATGAAATGTATTTTAGAAGAACCTAGGCCGACACCTTTTGCAGAGTTTGATTCGCCGTGTTTGTCACAGACGGGGAGACTTTCCATTTCCAAATAAATGATGGAAATGCAGCCAGACATAGGTGACGCACTTCTGCCTTTGGTGCCACGTGTGTTTCTCTGTCGCCTGAAACTCTCCTCCTCCGTCACACCCTTTGCTTTTCAGTGTTTTTTTCAACACGTTGTTTAACTTCCTCCAATTCTTAATGGTAAAAGTCAAGCGTGATGACGATTTATACTTTTATACCTCTATTTATACTCTCTGTTCTGCAGATTATTGGTCGAACTTAGTTAGTCTCTGTTTAAAAAAAACTGTCTAATTGAGGTCAAGATCTTTTTAAGAGAGACACAGAAACACTTTACATCTCCACACGATCTCATTCGAAAGGCCAATGACCTGAACACTTTTTATTTAGAAATACTGACACTCCTGATGCAGAGCAACTCCAAAACCTTTTATAGGAATGAATTATAACATTTCCTCTTTTTTTGGTCTTTATTTTATGCATTCATCTCCCTGCATTTGGTTCTAAATGCTGTCTCTCCAGATTGCTAAAAAGTTGGAAACAATTTATCAGGTAATTGTTTTGAATATAATTTTATACTTTTGGAACTATTCAGAATCTCATTGAAATTAGGTGAGTGAATAAGTGATGAGAGATGTTTAACAGGGCTCTGAACATGCTGGGTATAAGTGTGAACTTTCTGATGAGTTAAAACAAAGAGTACCTGCTTAAGTTAAGTTTAGTTATCACACATCTTTGAGATACTGCATGTTAAGGTGTAATTATTACTACTACAAAAGTGAATAGGTCCCTCGTATATAGGATAATGATGTATTACCCCATAGTGCTGATTGATTCAATTGTTTAAATATTGATATTAGTGCACAGATTGGAGCTCCAGCTTCTCACAATCAGCATCTTTGTTCACTAAGTCATTATTAGGTAAACCAAGCTGTAACTCACCATCCTCAGAGGCCACAGCACCTCTTTTAAAGTTCTCCAGGTTGACTTTGGGGGGTCGGTTGGGTTTAGCAGGAGCAGGACCCAAAGCCAAACTGTTGGGTAGAGGGTTATGCTTGGGGCCAATGGCATCGCCGTCATCAGTGCCGCGCTGAGGGGAGTCCTTGATTGGCCGCTTAAAGCTAGGCTTTTTAGATGCCGGAGGTCCGGCAGGAGGTATGGAGCTAGTGACAGCGCGTGGCGCTTTGCTGGTTCCACCATTTTCTTGCTGCTTGCTGTTGTCCTTCTCCTTGTTGGACACATCCTGAGAAGCCCTAAAGTTGGACAGGGGCTTTATTTGAGGTGAAGGTTTGTCCGCGGTGTCCGTGGTGGCTCCTCCCTTTTCTTCACTTTGCTGCCATAGTTTTATTAGGCTGCTGCTCGGTTTTGTTTGTAAAGGTGGTATTTTGGGTGGGGAGCTGGCTCTGGAGGGCACGACCCCAGTGTTGTGTTTTACCCAGCTGGGCTTGGAGGTGAGTGCTTGAGGTGGTTTAGGTTTGGAGTCGGACAGGGTGGCGCTGAGGGGGGGCTTGGCGAGAGGAGGCTTGTATACAGGGCCTTTAGCTTCAGGAGGCTTTGCAGGGTGTGGCTTCACGGGTATTTGCTGTTTATTACCTACAAATGGTTTGATTCTGGCGTTGGTGTCCTCCTGTGTGTTGGGAAACCTGCTAGTCAGGGCTTTAGTTTTGTTTGGCTCATGGACCACTGGGTCATTTTTTGTGGACACAGCATTTTTAACGAAAGCTGGTTTAGAAGCAATTATACTGGCGCTTCCCGAGAAGCTCTCTCGCCCGAGAGGTTTCTTTATGGGTGTGGTCGGCCCGGAGGAGAGAGTAGGGCCCAGCGGTTGTTTAGTACGTCCAACCGGTGAAGTGTCGCCATTGCTCGACTCACTCACTTCGAAGCGAGCCATCATGGCCTTTATATCAGACTTGTTAGCCTGGAATGAATGGAAGCGGATTAGAGAAAGAGTTAATGAGCAATAAAGAAGAAGCTGAAGCTGCTAAAGAGAAACTGTGGGTCAAAGCAAAAGAGGAATAAAAGAAACACTCTTAATTACATTGACAACTAGATTCACACAGAAACACAGTTGCAACACTTTAAAAATAAATTTCCCGTCAAGACATTTCCTTCTCTTATTTACAAACGTTTTACCCAATCAGAGATATTCCAGCTTTCACTTTAGTTACTGAACTAACTGATCTGTTTGTTTCTCATTTACACAAACACTAATTCTCACACGGCTGTGACTAGAGCTACAGGTCGTCCATTAATCACAATTCTCTAATTTAGAGTCATCAATTAATCTTACCTGTAACAAAGCATGAGAACGCCGCAGAAAATACTGTTAAACTAGAAGTGAAAGCATCTCCTATACTGAGCGTTTATTGACTATAACAGTTCACAATAGATTTATAACATGTTTTATTAATTGTCTAATCACACATTTATAGACTTCCTTGTTTGTCTCTTCATATGAACGCATTAGGTGATCATCTATCATGTGCAAATCTCTCGTAGTAAACAAAAGGTAAATTTGTCTGTTAGTAGTTATTGCCCTCCGGCTTCCTCCCACAGTCTACAGACAGATTGTGTTAGGTTAGTTGGTGTGATTGTGCGTTTGATTGTTGTTTGTCTTTACGTAGGAGTGAATAGTTGCATTAGGCTGGACATGGCATGGCAGCAGATTGGTTTATGGTGTATATTAAATAGTTAATTATACTGAAACATAATGGTTATAGTGTTGCTTCTGCTGTGACACAAATTAATATGCCATCTCATTATCTGGTTCCTCTGAGAAGAGTGCAGAATGAGCAAACATGTGGGGCGATGCATGATCAGCAACAGGCTGCATCCTAAGCGGACACCTAAAAAGTAAATTTCATCCATTTTGATATCAGCACTTCTTCTGTTTTATAAAGCCACACCTATTTTAATAAGGCCGGTCTGACTATCACTCAGAAGCACCTGACCAGGAAGTGGAGATAAGAGCAGTGGGACACAGAGCTGTGAACCTGCTGCTAAATCCGACTCTGCTTGGTGACACTTGTTTGGGCAGGTGTTAACACACTAACCACAGTAACCACATTTTAGATGAGTTGGTCTTAAACGCCGGAGGTGCTTGTCTGTGCTGGGTATCTGATCTGGCCTCAGTTTGAGATTCCCACAGTTGCCATCCTCATCGAGAAGAAAGCCGTCAAGTAGTATTATTTACAACTGCATCTTAAGCAGCACTTGCTAGAATTTGGCTTGTGGCGGCAGAGTTGTCAGCGACACCTTTCAGCAGCAACTTGACAAAGTGCGATAACACTGAATATTGTGAATAATTTATCAGAGGAAAAGAAACAGAGGAAAGTTCCCTTCTTGTGCTTCTCGTTTATCATCTGCGCTCAACTAGAAATTACCCAACACGTCTTGTAGTTGCAGTTACTGCTTCTCTAAACGTGAGATGCTGCAATGTTGTAAAAACCCTACCAACGATTAGATTCCAACACGATTGCAAATATCAATCAACAACTCTCTTCAGACACAGCCATTTTATTATTTGCATTGGCAGCATTTGGAAGTCCATACAAAGAAAAAATATTATAAAATATTATTCTTTTAGTGCATTAGATGCTGTGAACTTTGTGGTAATCTGCACATGTGAAGTCTTATGGGCTGCAGAGACAGAACAGGGCGAAGACAGAGCTCTTCTGCTCAAAGCAAAGAGGAACCACTATCTCTCTTTCCACTGTGATGTAAAAGTGGAGGCAAAAAGTCGCCTTGCTTAATCTAGTCGACCCCAAACCAAAAAGTACCAACGCAACCTGTGACCACGCCTGTTTTCACACAACATCTGTGAAGAAATGAGTCAAAACCAAGTCAAATGTCAAAGTCTTCGATATCCGAGGCAGATTTAAGATTAGATCAAGCCATTCAGACAAGTTTGATTCTAAGGTCACGTAAAAGATTACGGCCTTTCATCTCCGATCTCGATGTTCGCAAAATCTCGTGCGCAAGGATGAAGAAATACCCATTCATAAGAAGTCTGTGAATATGAAATTCTAACATCTATCAGGTGAACATTTTGTATAGTTTAAGTTGATTATTAGGTTTTACTCACCATATTGAGGACAGCAATCCCAGGGGATGGTTGCGGGAGAAAGTGGTGGAGAGTGTTAGATCAGTTGGTCAGTGTGGGTTTCTGTTGCTGTCGGGCAGCGAGCGAGAGCGATACTGGTTGACCCTGAATGAGAGAGTGTGTGTTTGTGCTGGAGGGATTTTCTGTCTACATCTACTTCCTCTCTCAGTGGTATGTGTTCTGTGTGTGTGAGCGTCACAGCCTGTGCTATCAGTGAGTTTTGATCTCATTGATTTGCCTGTGCCTCTCCCTGCAATTTCCCTCGGTGCTCAACAACCGATGCTCGTTCACCCTCAAGCAGCTCAACATGTCAATTAAATTTATACATAAATATATATCTAATAAAATATATATATATATATATATTTTACAGCACTTTTTATAGAATGTGACAATGACGTGACATGGCAAGAAACAGCAGTAAAGGATGTGGCCGTGGGTTCTGCATTACGTCTCCGCAGCTCAGAATGCACTCTACAACACTGGTGCTGTGAGCTGTATGCTAACATTATCATGCTAACATGCTTGTGACAATGCCAACGTGCTCAGGCGTAACGTTTACCATGCTTACCACTTTAACATGTTAACACGCTAACATTTGGTAAATAGTATAAGGTTCAAAATGCTAGAATTGACGAAATGCAAAAACATGATGCAGAAAACAAGACAACAAGTTGTTACAGACAACCCACAGGCTCTGTGGGTTTAAAAAAAAAGTTTACGACCACTTACTGTTGAGTTGACATTTGTGCAGAGTCATGCATTGAAAAGCTATTCAGAGGACACGTGTTATTTTTGTTTTTCTCATAAAGTTCTACTTCCATATTTCACATTCCATTCAGCAGTTTCACTGTTATCAGTGCACGATGCCCAATCTTCACACTGCTTAAATGCCCGGTCAGATTAATGTCAAAGAATAATATCCAAACTGTCTGGATACTTGCACATTATTACTCAGAACAAGCTAATATGGCTGCTGGTGCAGCAAGTGAATTAAATTTGATAAGATGTCTTAATGCGTGTTGCAACGGTAGAACACATAGAAGACTTGGATTGAAGGTGTCATGGAAAATGTGCAAAAACATATTGAGTCCAGCATCAGTAACTCATTGTTTTACTGACCCGAGGTCTTTAAAAACAGATGTTTAAAAAAGCCATTTGTTCCAATAAAATAGGTTAACTTTCCATTTGTGTTCTCATGTTACATAGTGGACGTATTTGGAAAAGATTGGACAGATGTGTTGCCAATGAGCAGACTGCTCGGCCTTGTATGGAAATCCCTCCTCTTCCTCTGCTGCTGCAGTCAACAAAACATGTTTTTCAAAGAACATCTGAAGAGTGCACACATGCTTCATTTAATCAAGACTTGCTTGTATTTAAGCTATATTATAACTATTTTCAGTTTTCTCCACTTCACAATTTTATTACATAAAAAACATATAATACATCAAATTCCCAAGTTTTTGAGGCCATTTTTGTATAACTTTGCTCATGTATAAAATCCTTGTGTTCATACTCTCCGTCTCATCTCAAGAGTTTAGATCCTCAAGCCACTGCCTCCTCCTTTTTTTCCCATTATTCCTCCGACCGGTGCTATGAGTACCTCTCCTCCGCCCTGTCTTCACCATAGCCGTGATAGTGTCCCTCCTCACTGCCTCCTGTCCCTCTGTCCTCGGGGCAGTGGATCCCAAGTCGCTTCTGCAGCTTTTCCTCCTGGAGGCGAAGATCCATGGAGTCCACCAGGTCGTAAACGTTGTCCAGGGACCACATGGGGGACGGGAACCACGCCTTGACGTCGCCGTCCTTCCCCACGATCAGCATGCTGAAGTAGTCCTTGCTGATCTTCAGCTGCTCTCTCATGTTGTTGACCATGTCGCGGGACAACGGCTCAACCTCACTCTGACTGTGTCCTGGAGGAAGGAAGACAGAGGAACATTTACAAACCATAGCAAAAAATGGTGCAGCTTTGAATCCCGGGAAATAGTCTCACTATAGCACATCGACCTAAAATAAAATATTCTCTATGTATGTTCACATAATATTTTTACTTCCACCAAAGTGTTTGTTGATGTTTTCTTCGCTGTCAACATGAAACTACTACTCAAACTAGGTCAAAGTATATCCATGAAACTTTGTGGAGGGCATGACCCAAGAAAGGTTCCATTGGACCCATTTGGAGCAGATTTGAATAAACAGATCCACCTCACTGCCCCACATCACTGTGACTCACCATTTAGTGGAAATAACTCAACACTTCCTGACGCTTTGTTTCCAGTCCCAGTCAACTTTAACATGGCAAAGTGGCGAATACCTGAGGAGAGACCCAAGAACATGTCTTTCAGCAGCCCACGCGTTCAAATAAACAAACATTACTAGAGAAACACACACTTGAATATTACGGGTGGGCGATAAATTTAGAATGAAAGCTTCCTCCAACAAAATACATGTCAAGTTGAGGTTGAATACCTTTATTTTCATCACATTAATCACATCTAGGACATTTTCATTTATACATGGATTGTGAAATGTAATGTGGCCTCACCCAGGTGACACTTCTGTCCGTTGAGAGCAGTGAGCTGCTGTTGGAAGGAGTAGTCGTCCTCAGAGGGAGCAGAGACGAGCAGCAGTCTTCTCTTAGACATGAACCTAAACGTTCAGAGCGAAGAGTCAAGCTTTATCGTCTCATGTCTCATGCACAATCGTTCAACATTGTCATACTCTGACATGAAATAAATGCTAATCATTACTTTACTTTCAGTTGACAAGGCTACTTTGGATTTCCTAGAAGCAAGAAAGGGACCCAGACGTTGCCTCGAGGGTAGTTGATGATATTGATCAATGAGTGACGGTAATTTACCTGAGGAGGGAGTTCTCCGCTCCAGGCTCTTTGTCTTTGGTGCAGACTGTGGGGCTCTTCTTCTCTTTTTCTTTCTCTGAGCGCCTTGAGGGGAAGTTGTCGATGTACTCGAACAGAGCAGGGCTCGATGGCGGAGCCTCAAACACTCTCTGGGGGAAGATACATTGAAAGTTCATCACATATTTCCTCTGTCCATGTTAGATTATGAAAGAAGAGAGAAGCAGACACAAAGCAGTTCTTACATCAGGCCTCATGTCGTAGTCTGTGACGGTCATGGAGAAGAGGTCGGCGGATGACAGGCCGAGCTCAGCTCTCAACAGGGAGATCAGGCCTGAACCAAAGAGCTGCTCTGACACGTCACTGAGTGGAGGCTCTGATTCTGAAACACACACATATGAATATATTAACGAATGTGTTCAAATAAAACAACAGGAGCAGTGTGATGAGCCCCACAAAAAAGTAACTGAAAGGTTACTGCAGATTGTGGTTTACCTTTAGATCCACAAAATGTTGTGTCAATATCTAACTGCTGTGGTTGCACAGTGTTGTTGTATGTGAGGCGGTCTAACTAAATAGTTTTATTTGTCAGCTGTCAGCCTGTCCTTTCAATGTATCTTCCCCCAGAGAGTGTTTGAGACTCCGCCATCGAGCCCTGCTCTGTTCGAGTACATCGACAACTTCCCCTCAAGGCGCTCAGAGAAAGAAAAAGAGAAGAAGAGCCCCACAGTCTGCACCAAAGACAAAGAGCCTGGAGCGGAGAACTCCCTGCTCAGGTAAATTACCGTCACTCATTGATCAATATCATCAACTACCCTCGAGGCAACGTCTGGGTCCCTTTCTTGCTTCTAGGAAATCCAAAGTAGCCAAACTGACATATCTCAACAACAATTGAATTGATCAAGAAGCCTCCTGAGAAATGACTCCCAATGTGATCTTGTGTAACCAAGCGATTGTTGTGGTTGAGAGCAAAACAACCAAGTCCATTGAATTGATTCTTATGAAATTAGGTTCCCACATTCATACATTCCCCCATAAGAAACTTTAATGACTTTGGTGGTCCCTGACTTTTCCTCCTGCAAAGACAAATAACATTCTGCCACAGTTTTGTTGACTGCAAATTAGCAAATGTCAGTATGCTCACAAGTTAAGCAAAGCTGTGTTACCATTTAGCTGAAACCTTTGTAGTTTAAAAGCCTGATTACAACCTCACAGAACCACTAGCACAGCTGTCGACGCTTTGTTTTCCACTAACAGCTGCTGCTCCGCTGCTGACTGATGTCTTGGAAGTCAGACGTTCCCACAGCATGTAAACAACAACAACAAATGTCGGCAGCCAAGTCAAAAGAGCATGGTCCGTGTTACAGATCCAGACTGTTGTACTGTAGAACCATGGAAGCCATTTAGTTCAACGTGTAACGGAGATGTTTTGGATGCCAATATTCACTTTCTCACACACACATATATAAACACTGCCTACCGAGCTGGTGGTGCTGCAGCGTGAGTGTGGCGTCACTGCCTTCCACGATGGTCCCAACGGTGATCTTCCTGCTGGCGAGGCCACAGTGACTCCTCTCATTCTCCTCTTTCTGCTGGATGTAAAGCGTTGCATCTCTGCTGGGCGTTGAGATCAGCTAGAGAAACATGAACATTTGTCAAATCTGTCCAAGGTTTTCACATGCATTTGTAATAAAGATATGGCCGTGACAGGCTGCTCAAAGAGGAAGTTCTCACCATCAACCTTCTGTTTCCCTTTAAACTTTCCAAAAAGTCCTTCAAGGCCGCTTTATCCTCATCACTGGCTTCTCTGTTGGACTTCTTCCCTCTTCCTTTGCCTTTCTTTCCTTTCTTTCCTTTTCCCTTCTTCTTTGAGCCGGGTTTCTCCTGTGTGTCGTCCTTTACGTTTTGCTCTCTTTTGTCCTCCCTGTTTCTCCCTCCATGTGTCTTCTTATCTTCTTCCACGGTGGACTCGGGCCTGCAATACAACACAAAAGCTTTACTTTGAAGTTCATCCAGTGCCAAGAAAATAATCTGTATCTGGTGTAAACGGGAGGCGTGACAAACCAGATGGGTTCACAAAACCAAAGCACGGTTTCAGAGAAATCACAATATTCATACTCCTCCCTTTATGTTTGAAAAGCTGTCAAGGAATATGAAGAGACTGCACCTGGGCTTCTTTTCTTCTTCGTTGCTCTTTGACACAGAGGGAGAACTGTGCTCTGTCTCTTTTTCCAGTCCGTTGGCAGCGGCTCGGCCACCGCTGTTCGAGTCCCTTCCCCTCGTGGACCCCGCAGCAGGCACCTTGCGGATAACAAACCTCGACCGTCCACTCAGTATTTCCTGGATCTTACTCCTCAGAGCGGCTTTTTTGTCCAGAGGTTTTCTTGGTAGAGCCGCCACTGAAGTCCCATTTCCCTGCCTCTGAGAGCTCAGCACCATCTTCCTCTTTATCTTTTTCCTTTTCACCACAATCTTCTTTTTTACAGGGCTACACCTGAAATATATATAAAAAAACATCAGCATTTTGTGTTTCTTTTTTCTTCTAAATAACTTCTTTAAAGTATCATATGAAAACCCCTTAACTTGCATTGTACAGCAGAGTCACTTAGAAAACATATGTTTACATCATGATCATTCATATTGCTGGACATTTGGAAAATGTGTGCATTACGTTAATATGACCGGAAAATGCAGTTTTGCAAATTTATTTTATATTTCTATTCATCCTACAAAAATACACTATTAAATAGTAAACTGTGCAGAACGACCTTATAAAAGCACTCGTTAGTTTTCTGTTAGTACAGTGAAGACCACAGTGGTATAATGGTGACCTTATGTTGGCTCCTTTTCTGGTCATCTTCTCCAGCTTCCTCATGGGGAACTGATCGATGAGCTCCAGGATCGCCTCAACTCGGACCGGATAGGGGAACCGCTCACTGACGTACAGATTCTTCTTCAGAACCAGCATGGTGAAGCCTTGTTCCTGAACCGATGGGTGTTGAGTGAAAAGAAGAAGTCAAGAGCGAGTGAACCACAGAGGAAAATCGGTTTGTTTTCATGGCAGCCTGTTTACCTGGTTGTTGAGGTCCAGGTAGTGCAGCAGCCTGGTAACTGTGTCCGGGTCGAGACTCTCCACTTTGGCTTCTCCCGGGAAAATTGTTTTCTGTATTCGACCTTCCATCATGGCGTTCTGGATGATGGTGATGATGAAGGTGTCTCTTTCTGCTAGACGACAGTTCAGCACTTTCTGCATCAGAGAGGAAAACAGTTCAGAGTGAAATTCCCAGGTAGGGTTATTGATCTGACGAGGGAATAAATCAGTAGAGTACCTGCTCCATCTCTTCCAGCTGTTTCTCCATCATATGCAGGTAGTGGTCATTGTGCGATGGGGCTGTTATCACCCACAGACGCTTTTTACCTGGAGGGTTGAAGGAGGTTGTGAGAAGGTAGACGCACAAAGGCACACATCAGCTGATCTGTTCCCTTACCTGCAAATTCAGCCAGGAAATCCAGCTCGGGAGCCAGGCTGGATGTTAACACTCCTGCACCTCTGTTGTCTGCATGTTCTACTTCTTCATCCACCTGTCCCTGCTCGACCCCCGGAGGGAGGTCCGAATAGTCCCCCCAGTCCCGAACATTAGGGTCCAGCTGATCCTTCGGCTTGCTGCGACCGGTGCCAGGCCAGGCGGAGAGCGGGCTCGGGAAGCTGAGGCTCAACAAAACCGCAAACAACAGCAGATGCAAATGTGAGGGGTAGTAATTACACATCCTTACAGACACGGTTGGTTGGTTTATTCGTCTATCAGCTGGAACAGGTCAGCGTCTCAGGAATCCTCACGGGCAGCAGCGTTGCTTCTGAAACACACGAGATGGACGCACAAGTTGTATAAACGTGAATTAAGAGTTCAAAAGAATAGGAACCAAAAGACACGTACATACTTTGACTCCAAATTCAAAACCTCAATGACGACTGAATCATTATGTATCCTTAAAAAAAACAGGTGGACCCAATCTGGAAAGACTCTCAAAGGAATAAGAGGATAGAAAAGAATGCAGTGATGATAACAGCTCGCACCGGCAGCCAGAGACTGACTGGGCAGAGTGTTCACAGCTCGCACAAAGACACACAGACACAAACACACACACACACACTCCTGGTTCACATTACACCCGAGGCTTGTTAACAGGAAACTCCTGGAATTCTCTGTGAGTTCAAAGCATTTTCTTGCTCAAAAATCTCTTTCTCTCTCCCTCTCTCCGTTTCTCTTACTCACACATGCACACACACACACACACACACACACACTCTGTCTCTTCCCCCCCCCCCCTCTCTCTCTCTCTCTCTCTCTCTCTGCAAATAATGCAAGTGGATGCAAGTACACATTCACATAGCCAATCCAAAATCGTTCTCATTTCATTGTTATCTGTTTCTCTGTCATAGATCAAGAGGCCGAATCCCAACCTGCTTCAAGGGTGCTAAGGCTGATCCCTGACCTTTGACCTCACACGTGTCAGGGAAGTGAACAGGCAACATCACTGCAAGGATCAGTAAACTACAGAATGACTTGTACTGTTACACACGGTGAAGACTGATGGTAGATTGTTTTGAGTTTAACATGTGTCACTCTCCGTCAGAGGTGGGTTTGTAAAGTGAAATGAAAGGAGATACACTGCAGCCTGAACGGGGGCAGGATACAAGTGAAAGTGAACCGAAGCCTTTGGTTTTCAACTGAAACTAGAGCTTTTAAATGAAGAGAAATGGCAGCGACCATAAATAAAGCTGACAGGTTACAAATGTCTTGATTCCCATTCGAAATCAGTAGAAGTTAGTGGAGTAGAAAATTAAAACAGATGTGAATTTGTTTTTTTAACTAAACTCAAAGTAACATGACACGAAACATCAGGAATATGGAGGCGAGACCAGTTCTCATCATCCTTTTGTTTACTCTTTGCTGTGTATTCGCTGGACCTGTCACCATAAATTCTACAAAGATCTGCTTTCAAGCCATAAAATGTCGGAACAAGACTCTGATCCAAGGGAAAGATGTTTTTGAGTGGGCAGTGAATCCATGATGAATCCATACTTTCTTTTTTTTACAGTGTCAGTGTGTTTACAACTGATTCTAGAATAGAGTGAAGCCTTGAATACAGTAAGGTCGACCACAGAGTGATTTTCTTTAAACTCCATTTAAACATAGAAATGTTCTTCCACCTGCTTCATGGAATCACAATGGCACGTGTGTTGGTTAGCTTTACAGTTCAAATGTCAAAGAGGAGGAAGACGAAAAGGGACAGAGACTTAAAGCGAAGAAAATCAAAGAAGTGCAACGCAAAGCGAATGCAATTAGAAGAGCTGTCTTTTTGGTGAAGGGCCACAATGAGAAGCAGACGTAGTAACAATGCATTCCACAATCTGAGCCAGATAAAGAGAAACAGATGATCCCTGTGTGTGTATGTGTGTGTGGGGGTGTGTGTGTGTAATTGTACATATATCTTTGTGAGGTCCATTTTGAATCTAGAACCCAGTCAGGACATTTTGGCTGCTCCTCGCTTTGTGGCCCACCTGTAATGGGCTGTTTGACGTGTGACCTGTGTGTGTGTGTGTGTGTGTGTGTGTGTGTGTGTGTGTGTGTGTGTGTGTTTGTGAGAGAGACAGAGAGAGAGATCTGCTTCATACAGTATATAAAAGTGAACAAAGTAGATTGAACAGATTGAACAGATTTACTGAATAATACAGACAAAGAAGTTTTATTAACAAAGTTAAAACCATAATCACCTCCCATGTGTCTGTATTAGCACAGAAACACATGTTGACCCACAAAAGCACAAACTAAACTTCCAGTATGTCAGGACTGGAGTAACGAGGCAACATGTACGTGCTGTGAGAGGAAAAGACGGGACTTCACGTCTGTGACCGCATGTCATTATTATCTGGAGAAGAATTGCAGCATCCAGAAACACCCCTCAAACCTCAGTGATGACTCAGCTTTTAGCAGCTTCTCCCCTTCAACAGATCATATGATCAGTTCCTTAATTTCAGGGGCAATGAAGCTAAAAACAAAATGTGATCCAATTAATTCATGATATAATTTGAAGTGTGGATATACGAGACTTGTGTGTTTCTACATTGGCCTGGTTTATGTTGAGGCGGATCAGTGTGACCTCTAATAGAGGAAGCCCCGGGTATGAATCATACTCTATATAAAAAGGTGTGAATCCAAAAGATCTGAGGCCTTGGTGGATAAGAATAGTAAAATAGCGCCTCTCAGTGGAAGTAGGGCAAATGTGCTGTGTTTTGGGACGTCATTTCTGATTTGATCCAACATATAACTAAAACTCAATGTGCTTGTGTTTATATATACAAGAAAATAAATACAATGGAATAAAAACAATATAATCTCACAATAAACAAAGATAAAAAAACAATGACAACTAAAAAGGTACAAATGAGTTTTTCTTCAAGTATCATTGCACATGACAGAAGTACAAAAGTGCTTGTGTGTGTTTGCATTGAAAAAAGTAAACAAAAGGGTAAATTAATAAAGTTCTTGAAGTTAAAAAGTGATCAGAGAGATAAATCAGAAGCAGGGTCGAGTTTTATTTCCAACCAGGTTCATACGGGAATGAACTTTCTGTGGTATAAAGTACAAAAACATGTTTAAAAAATATTTAATGAAAAGTACTCTGGTGCATCATCATCATCATCATCACACGACCCAATAATAACCGAACTACGGGTGCCGCAGCGTTCATCTTCCGGGTGGACACAAAGTTCTCCTGAGCTGCAGCAGCGAGCCGGGACCGTCTGCAAAGGTCAGTCGACTTCTCCTCCGCTATCTGCTCCTCAAGCCGATTCTCCTCCATTGCACATGTGACACTTTGTTTTTCCTCTCGCACGTATCCTTCCTTAACGGAGACATGTGTGTGTGAGTGTGTGTGTGTGTGTGTGTGTGTGTTAGCCAGCGGCGGCTACCGAACTCGTTAGCTCGTTTTTAGCTTTCAGCCCCGCTCCCTCCTGCTCCTCCTGCTCCTCCACCTCCTGCTGCTCCTCCTGCTCACTCCGCAGTGAGAGGAAACCAAAACACACAAGTGCTGGTTTGTACACTTCGCTCTGGTTCATCAAAAACACACGAAACCCACCATTTTACACACGCTTTCGCTTCGGTTGTTGTCTGGAACCATTTGTTTTTATTGTCGTCACACTGGGTCACAGGCGGTTGTTTATGACCCGGGTTAAACCACTGATGGTTATTAGTTCTTATTTATTTCATATTTATTTCATATTATTCAATCTGCTAACGTTAGCAGCAAGTTAGCAAACCGTTAGCTGGATGTCATTCATTTTTTTTGGTGACGTGTTACTTTCATTTGCCCCCCTTTCTTTTATATCAGGTCATAAACACAACACAACGCACAAACACACGCACTTGCACACGGGTCATAAAGCCAGAGTTAATCCTCTCTGATTAAAAGATCATAGTCTGCTCTGTGTAGAGCTAAAAGACGATTATTCGGTTAGTTGATCAACAGATTTGATTTCTATAATCAATTATAAATTGTATTTGGCTTTTGTCTTGTTAGATGCACAAAAAAGCCACTACGACATGACATGGTAAATGCTGATGGACATTTATCGTCCAAACAATTAGTAATTTAATAAAAAATATAATCACTATCAATGACATCCTCCTCTAAAAGTTTCAAAAGGCTCACACACCACAACAAAGCTTGTGTAGATTGTTTAAGTGTTTGTGCTTTGCAGCTTTATTGGTTTGGATGAATTGAATGGAGCTGCAGCATGAAATGAATTGGCAGGAAATGTTATCTTCAAATAACTGTTTTCGACATTTTGATTTATCTTCGAGATTCACGCTTGGTTGGACAAAACAAGACATATGGTGTCGCCCTGAACTTTGGGAATTATAACAGACATTTCATATACAAAATGGTTTATTGTTTCATTGAGAAAACTGTTGGCTAGTTAATGGTTTCTGAAACAATTGTTGCTTGCAGCCCTAATATTGATCCTTTAATTCAAATACATGTCATGACTAATTTGCATTTAACACAGAGTTCCTTTTTATTTTGTGCTAATTAGTTGAAAATCATCTCTAAGGCAGTAATTTACAATTAGTATTATCTTATGCTATATTTGGATGATTTATACAAATAGTCTATTGTTCAGTCTGAATAATAGGGTCACGGTCATGAGAGTCCCAAAATAAATGCTTTAAGTGATAAATCAGTTACTAAATAGGTTAAGAATACATTTTCTGACAGTTGACTAACTCATCCATTTAATTCCTATATCAGCACTATTGAATAAAGCCGTTATTATTCTAAGAATGTATTTGACTTTCAAACTAATGTGTGTTTTGACCTTAAACTATCAAACAAGGACACATGGAGTGAGAGAGTTGTTTTTATTGCCAGTTGATTCTGGTTCATTCTCTACTTCACCAGCTAAGCTGCTCCAGTCTATCCTTGTTCTAGTATCTCTCTTTTAAGTCAACATGCCGTCCCTCATGCTGTTTTACTGCCTCAGAGTCCCTCAGTTCTCTGCAGTTTCAAGAAGTGACTTTTGACCTTGGATTTGTTAATATGTGGATATAAAAATTATCATTTTCTTCTCTCATATAAACTAGTGTAATAGTAATAACCTTGGATAGACAGGATTCGTCCATCAGACAGAATATGTGTTGGATGTGTGCATACAGGGAGGAATGTCAGTGAATGTGACCTGTTTAAACAGAAGGTCAAACATAATGTGTGTGGTTTTCTACAAGTTAACGGAGTGGACGATATTTCTGCTCCACCCTTTCAAATTCAAGTGTGTGCATTAAGCTGATAAGGCTGGCTTAAACGTATTGAGACTCCTATTCTCACCCTTATTCCTCCCCCCCCCCCCCCCCCGTCTATGCTGTCTGTCTGTGCCCTTATTTCTCTCCTGTCTGTTCCACAGGAGGAGTGCTGCCTGTCCTGTTGAGCTCCTCCCGGTGTGTGTGCACCATGGCGAGCCTCCTTCGTATTGTGGCGGCCAACTGCTCTGCCCCCGTGCTCAGTGGGGTTTCTTGCATGAAGCTGCCGGCTGGCCGTTCAATCCAATCGTCATGCCTCCGCTTTTTCAGGACCCATCAAGCTCTTGGACGATGCGCCAGTCCAGGTAAGGTACACACAGGTTTGGGCATTGACACATGTAGTAAAGATTCATTTGCTACAGGCAGTGCAAAGCTATGGAATACAGGGGTTTTCTTTAAATCAAATTATCACCTATTCATTACAAATGAGCTCAGTGTTGTTTGAGTAGACGACATGTGTCTTTAAGGGGTTGGTCATGTGATTTATTGACAGGAAGCCTGCACTGGGAAACGAACTTTAACATTGTGAGATTATGAATAAGCTAATTCACAATAGATGGCTTTTCATATTTTAAGGGTTGTTACTTTCTAGTAAAAATACTATAAATGCTTTAAGTAAAAAATACTATAAGTAAACCGGGTCATAATTGGCTTGTTGTATTCAATGATACCAGGCTGATTTTCTTCCTGTTAGAAATAAAAACACATGCAACTCATAGTGTTACGACTGATAGCAACATGGAAGCAGAGCCACCTGTAGATTCTGTGACCTTTCTCATGTACCTGTGGATTAGGTGCAGGTGTTAAAACAGGTTATATTTCCTATCAATTAAAGAGGACAGCTTGGCAGGGTATTCATACTATTGTCCTTTGCTGGCCTTGGTAGCTGGTGAATAAAGAAAATTGTCATTGTCGCGTAATTACACAGTTGAGTGATTATTCCTTCATTCGTTTCTTTCGTTTGAAGGTCTGTACAAAGTCATTGTAATGAAGAAGTTAATCTGTTGTTTAGACAAAATAGAGACAAATTAAACCAGTCATACAATCATGTTTGTTTTTAGAAGTCTGTTATAAACGTTTGGTTGCTAACTTTGTTTGCTCCAAGGTCACATTCAGGTGAAAGCAGCATTATTCTCCATTTTCAATGCCCTCACTCTGTTCTCGCTCACCAGACAGTGGGTGTGTGTGTGTGCAGTAAAAGCCAGCACCAGCCGGTTGCAGGTGCATCATATCTTTTATGTGCTGGGTTCATGATTGTGCCAGTGTCTCCCCCCCCCCCCTTCCCTCTCTGTAGTTGAGTGTTGAAGGTGCTGGTGACCTGGTTCACGGTGACTATAGGTTGAGATTCCTGCAGCTCAGTTGGCTCCAGCAACAGCTGGCTTCGTCTATTCTGGACACACAAGTATCATGTTACAATCTCACAGACTAGTGGAGGAGGGGAACGCACACTATACTTTCACCTCTAGGGAACCTATAGACGTAGAGTGCACTATAGAGTGAGGAGGTGTGTTGGTGTGAGGTCAGCTGTGATGTGCACACACTGTCACTCTGTTTTATGAACACACTTTTGGCTCGACCGACTTAGATGCACTTGTTTGTGGGACATAATCATTTTTGGTCCTGGTTTGCAGATGCTATCTATGATCGTCTCTTTTTTCACATTACGAAACAGTTGTAAGATCTTAACCCTTACCTTTCAGTCAAACTGAAAACTGAGTCTGTGGTGGTTTGGTGTTTCAGGTGCTGGTGCGATGAATCACAATCCACCTCAGAAAGATATACATTTTATAATGTTTTTTTATTGGGACCTATACACTCTTTTCTGAGTTGCACCTCAAGATACCTGAAGCAGAATCCCCTCAAATGAAAACATTTGATGAAATACAACATAGAAACCTTTACATGTGGTCCATTGAGCTTTTTATATTTTAGTGGGTCTATTTATAGACACTGAAGTTCAGACACTGTTATCTTTGGTCAAGATGTTGAGGTTTAAAGGTTATCATGCTATCTTGATTGTTAGGTCATCCGCAGCATTTAAAGTTCAAATATGTACAGTGGAAACAATCTAAGGTTTTAGGGTTACAGTACAACCCTAAACCTAACCCATCTCTTTTTCCGAAGTGGTAAATAATCAATATGAGCTTCTATAAATGACTTGTGATGTACAGCACTTAGAATGGTTGTTAATTCAGTCATCTTGCACTTCCAAGGGGGTATAAGGTGAAAAACTGCGTCGCACAGTGGCAGAGATTAAAAGATTACTGCTTGTTTTATGATGAGGAAAATGCAAGGCCATCTCATAATGTTAGAAAGTGATTGTTAACCAACGGTGCCATGTGAGGAGTGTTGCTCGAAAGTCTCCCAAAATCAAATGTGCAGCTTGCAGCCAGTTTTTTTTGTTCCCTCGTGTTGTGGAGTTTTTTGTGAAATACCAGTATTTAGAGGACAGGTCACCACTGCAGGGTGAGAGGAAAGGCAGCCTGTCAGAACCTCTGCTGTTTATATATAGACGAGGAGACAGCGGTAGAGAGCAGCAGTGGAATTTTCCATAAGAGCCAACACAGCATATGACCTGCTGCTTGCAGACTAGACGTGGACAGAGAACAAAAAAAAGAATCTGAAGCCACTTTAATATGTTTTTGTCCGTTTATGCATTCGCTGTAGTCCCCCTGTTTCTTTCCTTTACTAGGGTCAGTCACACATTAAGCTGATATCTGGTTTTCACACATGTTGAAACAGCTGTGCATAGAACAGCAATAATCTGTTTGTGCACCCAGATTAAAACTGCTGACTGTGACTGTCCGTTGATGCATTCTGTAATATTTGATTCAGACGTTTCATCTCCACAGATTGAAACATTTCCGTCAGCCTCTTTTTAACAGATTATCGGACAAGCTGACACACTGGACTGGGCCAGTGCATAAAGCTTCAGGGAGCGTAGCATGGCTGCAGCCTGTAATGTTGCTGTGGGACACTACAAACTGCAAATAGTATTTATGGTATAAACTGTCATTTACTGGAGTGATAACTCCTTGAAGCTGCAATGGAATCTGCATGAAAATAACAATCTGTTTCTTTTGTTATATAATCTTTGTTCAAATATGCAAAGTCTTTAACATTATTAATATAGCTAATATAACAGCTGTTATTTCACATGCTCCTGTCTTGTTTCTCTTTGCCTCTCCAGGTATTCCATACAAGCAACTCACAGTTGGAGTCCCCAAAGAGATCTTCCTGGATGAGCGCCGTGTGGCGCTGTCTCCGGCTGGCGTCCAGGCGCTTATCAAACAAGGCTTCAATGTGGTTGTGGAGTCCGGAGCCGGAGACTTTTCCAAATTTGGTGACGAACAGTACACCCAGGCTGGAGCAACAATTAAAGACATTAGAGATGTTCTGGCGTCTGATGTGTTGGTTAAGGTAACGTTAATGTGCTGCAGGTAGACGGGGTGGCAGTCAACTTTTCAACTTGTGTTCTCTGACCAACAATTCTTGCTTCCAGGTCCGTGCTCCTGTTTTCAACCCTGCCTTGGACATCCATGAGGTGGAAATGATGAAGGAAGCAGCTACGCTGATCAGCTTCATCTACCCGGCTCAGAACCCTGAGCTGATGGAAATGCTCTCCCAGAAGAAAGCCACCGTCGTGGCTATGGACCAGGTTCCACGAGTCACCATCGCCCAGGGTTTTGATGCCCTGAGCTCCATGGCAAACATTGCAGGGTATGTAAAGTACATGGTGTTGACAGTTTTAATGGTGACAAATTATTAATATATTTGTGCATGTTTAAATTCATGAAGGAACAGTTCATACTTGGATGTATTCTGATTGTGTTTCCTGTGTTTGTTGTGTTCTGTCATTTCAGGTACAAGTCTGTGGTGCTCGCAGCTAACAGCTTCGGCCGCTTTTTCACTGGACAAATCACAGCAGCCGGGAAAGTGCCGCCTGCAAAGGTGAATAATATGAATGTTGTATAATCACGAGTGTGTATGTGTCTTTGATAGTTCTAAGTTTGAACAGGTTATGTGACTGTATTCTCAGCTCATCTCATGTTTATGTTTTTGAAAGGTGCTGATCATCGGAGGTGGTGTGGCTGGATTGTCGGCTGCTGGCACTGCCAGAGCCATGGGCGCCATCGTCAGAGGATTTGATACCAGGTTTGTTTCTAATATAAGAGTGAATATGATGTATGTGAATGACAAATTAAAAGAATACTGGTTTGCATTTCCACTTAAAAAAAAAAAGATCAATCCACTTTTCCTGGTTTCTCTAGCATTGCCTACCCTGCCTTTACGTTAGATAGTTGATTGACAGCAGCAGTGACGGTGTCTAGTGCATAAACTGAAAGCTGGAAAGTGTTAAAGATAAACAACTGTACTGGTATAATTTCCCACGTGGATCTGATTTCTATAGCAAAAAGAAAAACAACCTCTTGTTTGCTTTACTGAAAGTTTTACAATACGTTCTTAACTATTATCTCACCGCCGGCTGACCTTTAGATAATATCTGTGTCTTTCTCCCAGAGCTGAAGCTTTGGAGCAGTTTAAATCTCTGGGTGCTGAGCCGCTGGAGGTGGATTTCAAGGAGTCAGGAGAGGGCCAGGGAGGCTACGCCAAAGTAATGTCTAAGGAGTTCATTGAGGCCGAGATGAAGCTGTTTGCCAAACAGTGTCAGGACGTGGACATTCTCATCAGCACAGCTCTTATCCCTGGTATGCACAAAGCAAGAAGACGCACACTTCGTGAAACACTGATTGTAGGTGTAGAAAGTGAAGGCTGCATTTTCACTGAACTGTGCTCTCACTCAAGGGCTTCTAAACAGCTTTTCCCACTGGTCCTGGATTATCAAATGATGTGTATTGTGGGCAGGAAGTCAGAAAATGCAGAAAAGTGGGACAAGTCGTGGGTTGTATGTCATGGAATAACTTTACTGGAATGTGTCACTATATTTTCCAGCATCTTCACATTTGTTCCATTACTCTGTGTGTTTCAATGGGGTGAATTTTATACATATCAACAGTAAGCTCAGTTGTTTTGAACATGTTTAACGACGTGGCCCGGAAGTCTGTTCTAATAATAACTTTTTATTTCCCCTATATTTCTATATTGATTTTAGCCATTTGATTGAGGTTAATGTGACAAAGAAATTGATGCATTAAATAATTGGTGCCACTTTGTCTATTTTAACCTTGCAGGTAAGCGGGCTCCCGTTCTGATCACCAAACCAATGGTAGAGAGCATGAAGGACGGGTCAGTGGTGGTGGACTTGGCTGCTGAGGCTGGAGGAAACATTGAGACCACAGTACCTGGAGAGCTGTCGGTGTACCAGGTCAGTGCACGTAATGTCGACATGTGCAGCCATACATACCAAATATGATTTTTTTTTTTTGGCTTTTCGAGGATATCAAGTATCATCTGTCACTGCTCTTGTAATTTAGTGTATCTAATTCTTTTTAGGGAGTGACGCATATCGGCTTCACAGACCTCCCCAGCCGTTTGCCGACACAGTCCAGCACGCTGTACTCCAACAACATCACTAAGCTGGTGCGAGCCATCAGCCCCGGCACGGAGAACTTCAACCTGGATGTCAAGGATGCGTTTGACTATGGGACCATGGATCACGTTGTCAGGGGATCTGTTGTCATGCAGGTAGGAATTTGCATGTAGCCAGAACTCAAACACTTGTGCATGTTGATAGAAGCTGAGGTTGAACACAGACATGTTGAAAATCATTGGAAAGGCCTTGTAGGTCTTTGCTGCAGTCACTAGATGTCGCCCTGGACACATCATTATCCCCTCACTTACAATTCTCTCAGGAGCATTTTTGCCCTTGAGTTTATCAGACATGTTTTTCTATCTTTGTTGTTTTACTGAAAATAACATCTAAATTCTGCTTTTTAGTCAAATTGTTTAGTCAGAATTTGTTTATTTAAAATGTTGAGGAAAATTAAGTTCTTTAATTGCAGTAAATACAATTACTTTATATAAATATGACAGTTATATCAGTCAGAATCTACTCTTGAGAACTTAATTTTATTTCATTGTTATTGGCATAATTATACCTTAATTTCTGTAATAAATTAATTCATGTTTTCCAGTCTAACTGTAGCTTATCAACAAGCTGTCACTAGGATTTATTCTGTTCATACCTCATCAAATTGATTTTGTTTTTTCTACAATATAAATATTCAAAGTCTTAATTACAATAATACAATTCCATCAGTAGTAACTGCCAGTTCACTTGTTTGTTTTTTGGTTTAAATAAGGACACATTGTTACAAAGTTGTATTTCTTGGTCACAGTTCTGAAAAAAATATGATCCCTATGTAATATTTGTTATCAGATTTCTTAATCTCATTATTGATGTAAATGTCCAGCATATGTCTGGTCTTGTAACCCGGCCTGTACCTGAGTCAAAGATTTGTCAGATTTGAGTCATGGTTTGTAATTCTGCTTTTTGGAAATGGCTTACTCTAATCAGTGTCAGTTGATCTGATAGACTCATAACTGATCAAAGCAGTGGTCACACATCTTTTATAAACACAGATATTAGTTACTGTAGCCACTCATCATTAGTTGGCTCACTTTGATCTGGACAGGAATGGTGTAATGTTTCACAGACTTACAAATGCAGCTTAGGTCATTTCAGACAACCAGGTATCGAGATCAGGAAATAAAAGCCGACTTCCAATCACCTCTTAATAAATGTCACTTGATATTGTTGATAGAACTAAAGAATGGTTGCCCCAACCACCAAGACTTTCTGTAACCATTCTCTTTTTATTATCACTTCCAGAATGGAAAGAACCTGTTCCCCGCTCCCCAGCCCAACAACGTGCCCGTTGCACCTCCTCCTAAACCCAAGTCTAACAAGGAGCTGGCGGCAGAGAAGGCCACACAGATCACCCCCTTCAGGGCTACGCTCACCACGGCTGGCATGTACACTGGAGGTCAGTGGTTGTCGCTGAATCTGAGTGTGTCATTAAAATTACATTTTCTGGCAAAGTAGAGAAAATCAGGATAACGTAAATCTGAGTGAAGTGCTCATTAGGTTCAGGTCTGCCATTAGGTGAAGGATAAGTTAATAATCAGCTTCAGGAATGTGTGCGGGAGGCGAGAAGTGACAGAGGAAGATTACAAGCGCGCACACACAGACACCCCGTTAGTGTCAGGAAGTGTGCATTGTAAAACGGTGTCGTGCGGAGTGTTTGTTTGAAGTCGGGGTGTAGTGGGTGGCTCCAGTGGTGCCACATAGCGCCGTGTGTAAGTGCACCACACGCAGTTAATGTGGTTCACACATTGTTTAGGTGCTGGAGTAGTTTCCATTTAACACCACCATACAGCTACTGATTGTAAGCTCTCTTTTTTTTAAAGAGTGAGAACATGGTTAGTGCTGGTTACCTGCTTCTCATTAACCTGGGCTGTAACGCAGAACTTTCAATATATTTATATCGACTGTCATTGACATAGACAAACTATTTGATTATTAACACTCTGGTAAAGAAAGTTTTTTCCCTCACACCAGTGACTAAATGTAAGAAATATTTGACGCAAATCAATACATGTTAGATAAACTACTAGGAAATTAAGGAAACATGAGTTTTTCTATGTCTGTCACATTCTACAGGTGTCAATGTGCTGCTGTTAGCACAGATATGTCGACACTTGCTGGGAAAAATAACAAAAAATCTAAAAAATGTTCTTTCCCAAAATAAATTTTTATGCCACATTCCTCTATTCTTTGCTTTATTTGTGAAATACTGGTGAGTTTCATGTCTTCAGGCCATTTACTCTTTGGCTTTGCTGGGAGGGAAACTTGATGCACGTTGGATTCCCTAAACCGATCTCTGTGTCAAAATATGTGAATACAAATCTGAATAAAAACAAAAATGTCTGTGAACAGAATATAAATTTTGCATTTAAGTTGTTGAAGTAAAATCTTTCATTTGTATTTATCATGTTTTTATATTTCAAATTTCTTCAGTTAAAAGTTTGTTTTAAATGATTTGTTTTTTCTTTCCTTTATTACTGTTGTATGACTATGAAATTAATCACATGAACATGCATCTTGACAAATCTGTTTTCTCAGTCGAATACAAATTTAAACAATTCTGTTCCTGAGCTTTAACAGAACTTCTCCTTTACTTCCTTTAACTTTGTCTCTCTCTCTCTCTCTTGCTGTTCCAGGTTTTGCCACCCTGCTGGGTCTGGGTCTGTCGGCTCCAAACGCTGCCTTCACTCAGATTGTCACAACCTTTGGCCTAGCCGGCATCGTGGGATACCACACGGTTTGGGGCGTCACTCCCGCTCTGCACTCTCCACTCATGTCGGTCACCAACGCCATCTCAGGTTAGTTGGACAAAGGCACTGATCCTCTGGTATGATTTCTATACACGTACGAATCCAAGAGATCGCACCCAAACAATGAATCTAATAAAATTGATTTAAAATATAGATGAAAAACAATGACAAATAACAGACTGGAGTGCAAGTAAACATAAACTAAATTGAATTAAATAGGAAATCTAAATGTTTCTTCCCCAAAAAGGTAAAACGTCTTAAACTCGTATGTGGAATAAAACCCCACCTCAGAGATCAAACGAGTCACGTATCAGTGCAGCAGGTCTCTGCTTCCAGTGCTTCAGTCATTTAGTCCAAATAAAAACTTTAAAGATTGCGTCCTTATTGTTGCTTAACACAGAGGGGTTAAGAGGTTAGAGAGGTGAGAGCATGTGTGTGTTCTCACAGCTTTGATCACTCGAAGACCCACACTGAGGGTAGGAAGTAACACACTGGCGGTGATCTTTGAGGCTCAGGGGAGTCCTGCGCTCATTTACTCGTGCTCACAGCCAGACACCCGAGCTCAGTCGTGGTGTCGCAGCAGCTAAGAGACAGTTTTCAGTGTCTTTAAAACTTTATTGGTGACACATTCCCATCTTTGAATCGTTCTACTTGTTTCCCTGTGTCGGTAAATGTGTCTTTTCACCATTTCACATTGCTTAGTTTCAATCATCCAATGTTTTCTGCGGTAATTCGTTTTTCACATTTTAGACACGTTATAATAGGATCAGCCAATAAGCCTCGAGGACATTGAATATCGGTAGAAACTGAGAGCACACATGAGAGAAACTAATTTGCATTTACTTCATAGGGAGGTTTTTCTCTCTCTTTCTCTCCTCTGCCATCCTTTCTTCCCCTCCTTTTTTCTCCCCCCTTTCTTCCCTGTCCAGGTATTTTTCCTTTCATATTTCCCAAGGTCTTTAATGGTATTATTTTCTTTATTTCTCTCACTGACTGACCCTGGCTTTGGAAACAGTGAGACCGGCAGAGTTGTGTTGTTGTGCCAGATATCGTTAAGACACGCTCCCTCTCAAACAATCACTCAGACATTAGGGAATCATGTTGGAATTTAAGGGTTTGAGTGAGGGACAGTTGCATTCTTCATGGGGAGATTATTGTGTTACAACCAGTCGTGACTCTGACTGGTGGGTCATCTTAAATTCTTCAGATGCTGGTTTCATATCCAGTGGCTCATTGAAGAACATCTTAATACCTGGTGTTTGGTAGAAAAGCTTTAATCTACTTGAGAGCTCTGACTCACCCCTGCCTGTAGTCTGGTGACACACCTACAGGTCATTAGCCTTCCCAGTGGGTGTGTGTGTTTTTGGAACCTTACTGGGGCCCTTTGTGGTAAACACACTAACCTTGTCAGGACCAGTATTCCTAATGGGGACCAAAGCCTGGTTGTGATAAAGCAAAATCTTCTTTTTGATTATAATAGCATTATAAATCTTTGAACAAGAGAAAACAGCACATCATACTTCTGAAAAACAGTACACATTTCTTAATTCCGACAAACACAAACCACCAGGTCAGAGAGAAAAGAAGCAGCAGCTTTGCACGCCATCGTGTTTCGTATCTCCAGGTTGAGGTTCCACTAAGGATAAGGGTTTGGGCAGGCCGTCCACATCGAATGAAGATGTGTGTGTGTGCATGTATATCTGCTTCTGAAAGCTACATACTTTGCGTATTTGAAGCTTGCAGAGGTCGCGTGTCAGCTGTCTAAGAGTAGAAATTAACTTACGTGTTCACCTTGTGACCATTGGCTTACATCTGTGTCAGCCGCATAAACATGCTAATCATTAGCCTGTGGAGAAAACTGACGCAGCCTGACACACTTATTGATATTTTTGTTCAAGAAGCCAAACACACAAACGCCTGTCAGATTGGTTTTCCCGTGAATTCCTGACCCGTCCATTGCTCATCACAGTAACGTAGCATGTTTCCTGTTGTAGTCGCCGCTTTCGTATCAAAGGAAATTTAAAACTAGTTTGTGTTTATGTCGTAGCAGTGGTGAAATGATGTTTGGCAGCGTTTGAAACTTGCTTTGTTTACAAGCCGATATACACACATAATTATAAAGCTGATTTTTGTCGGAGGAAAAAAGGAGACAAGTGAGGGAAGGTCAAACTTGCCTTTTTCATGTCTAATCTAACACGATTGACTTCAAACACAAACCAACTCACACGCGTGCGTGCACACACACACACACACACACACTACCTGTTATTCAACTTAAATTGTTCACAAACAAGTTGTGTGAATGCTGGCTTTGGCATTGCTGTCTGTTGCGTCTCACTGCCTGTAAGTAATTACAGGAGTGATGGTATCAAGGTCTCCTCAACCTCTTTCGGTGAAGCACACTCGGTATACACTCTGTTTCTTTTATGTTCCTCTTTTCATCAAAAAATGTCTTGACTTTCCAATTTAAGTAGAAAACGGAGCATTTTAAATCCGAAAAAAGCAATTTCAAAGATGTGCTGGTTATTCAATTCTTATCACCCAATAAGATGCAATCCTGCAGTGACTGCCTGAATGAATATTGTTCTTGTAACATCCTCACTGAAGTTTCCACAGTCCTGTGTAATGTAATGTGAATATGGATGTTCATGAATACTAAAATATCCGCAGGTCTGACGGCCGTGGGTGGTCTGTCCCTGATGGGTGGTGGCTACACCCCAACAACTTCTGCTCAGTCACTGGCCGTGCTCGCTGCCTTCATCTCCTCGGTCAACATCGCTGGTGAGTCTCTTTCGCACGTAGACACCTCGCAGTGATCCCGGCCAGTTACAGCAACTTTCAGCCAATAAAATATCAACCTAGGCTGACGGTTGAAGTGCTTTATATTGATTATACAATAAAATGACTCCTCGACCAAGATTTGCAGCTGCCCTTTCTACCCACCTGCTCGGACCACACACATTCACTTCTGCTATTGCTCTTAATAATTCCCATCATAATGACAAAAGTGTTCCCGGAGTCATTATCATACTCATCACTCTCTAATGGTCCTGGGAAACAGAATGTGCCACCAGTGCTCAGCCATGAATGAAGTTTTAATCTCTTCTATTGGCACACAGTGGGACACAAGCAGAGACTAACTCGCATAATGGAACCGTCTCTCCCCATGTATGTATGTATGTGTGTCTGTTAAGGCTGCACTAAAACATGTTTGAGTGTATTGTGAGAGATGCAGGACACCACAAGGTTTGAAGTTCAGGACGAGGCTGTGAATCGTGCCGCGAGTCACGAGCCCTTCAGGCTCTGTGGCATCACCAAGTTTTAGATCCCTTAACAAAAGGAAAAACACCACAGCCTTCACACACATACCTAGTTGCTTACCCATTGTTAGATTTCATTTTTGATGTCTTCCATGGGTTGTTTCCACACACATTTCTAAGCGGTTCACCACATTACCCATGAACCCCTGGGAAAAGAAAGAAAAAAAAGACTTCCATGGAAAGGGCCCGAAACACAATAGTGAAATTTGGCTTCAATAAAACAGACCCTGAATTTTTTCGGCTTGTGTGTCCGTGTCCCTGGCTGTAGGTTCTTGTTCCCTCTGTGTCTCTGTGGTGGTGGTAAGATGTGGAAATCCATGGAAAACACCTGGCCGTGCTAAACATCTTGAGTTTTGCACAATGCAAATCTCAATCTGTGCTACCAGACCTTATCAGATTCCATGTTTTCCTTTATTGCACCAGGCCACTCATTTCAGTCACAGAGCTAAATCTTCTCAGTAACTCTCTTTAAATTAATAATAGTGACTTTCATCTGTCTCAAGCACATGTATTTCTACGTGTTATTTCAGCTGCAACATACAGTGCTGTGAAATCCCATGGCCTACGCTGTCTTTGGAGGAAATGAGCCCTAACACTTAAGGGTGATATTTATAATTTTGTATTTCTGAGTTTCATGATTGCTCCTCCTCTTGGTTCATTCGTTAAAAGGGAATTTGACATTATTCTATGTCCACTCAAATCGTTGTACTACCTGTTCCAAGGAGGTTATGTTATCATCTGTGTGTGTTTGTTGGTTTATGAGTTAACAGGATTTATGAAAAACTTAACCGATATCTACCAAATTTACCAGAGGGATGGGCCGTGGGTCCTGAAAAAACCTATTCAATTTTAGAGCAGATAGGGATTAAGGGGCACATCCAGTTTTTATGAGAAATAAATCATTAAGAATATCCGACCTCTAAGCAGAGGTACACGTCAACTCAGCGCTAATATAATTTTAAACTCTTTATCCGTGACCAATCAAACTTCCACCATGTGTGCTGCTAATGATGCTTAGCAGGTGAGATATCTCTACAGAAAAGTAGCATTTTGTAAAATATCCCATAGGACCTTTTTGGTTCCTTTCGATAGTAAAATAATATTAACTGGAAATTTAAAAATAATGTTGACATTATTTTTGACTGCAAAACTAAATGACTAGTTGGGATTCCAGATGTATTTTATTAGGCCTCGTGATGGTGTTAACTGATTTGCTTTTATTCTTGTTCTTAATGTGGTGCCAGCAGAACCATTCTGGGGGGAAAACTAATGAAAAGAAATGAGTGGATTCTGGCTTTGCCATGTTTTCAATACGTGAGCATTCCTCCATATTAATATATTGACACAGATTGGTCTGCAATAATAATAGTCAGATTGTTATTACATGTTTTAACTGGGGCAGACTAAGACTGAAATCACATCAAGTGAAAAGAAACAGGTGCTACCCTCTCTTTCACCCTCGTACGTGTGTGTGCGTGTGTGCGTGTGTGTGCGTGCGCGCGTGTCCGTGCGCGTGTGCACGTGGCTGCAGTCATGCCAGAGGGGAAAAGGGAGACATGCACAAGGTAAAGTGATCTCCTCCTGTAAAGCGGTGAGACACTGTCTGGTCCCGATCTGACACTTTTGATGTTTTCTACTTGGAATATTGACACTGACATAAAGTAGAGTCATTAAATTCCTGCCATTGGTTATGGTGCTTGGCATCATTTTTCTAACGGTTGGCTTTAAACCACCTGTTGTCTAAAATTAGAAATGTTCATATACTGCAGGTGCTTTGACTCTCAGCCATTTCAGCGTCGCGCTCACTTACTCCTTTTAAATCTGCATATGTTTCTACTTGTATTTTTTAAGACCAGCTTTTGTCCAGGTGGATTCACTCTCTGTCTCTCACCCCAGGTGGTTTCCTGGTGACTAAGAAGATGCTGGACATGTTCAGGCGTCCCACCGATCCTCCCGAGCACAAATACCTCTACCTGCTTCCTGGTGGCGTCTTCATCGGAGGCTACGCTGCTGCACTGAATGCTGGTTATAACATTGAACAGGTGTGAGAGGATGTTTGTGCTTTGTCCACATGTATAGTGTCAGAGGAATTGATGCAAAACAACCCATGTCCATGTAAAAGCTAATCATCCTCCAAATGTATTCTCTGTTTGCCCAGATGTTGTGCAGGACCTTCCAAGTGAATCATTTCTCAATAGTGTGGTCCCGCCACTCTTGTCTGTAACCTTATTTCCGTTCTGTCTCTCCCTCACCAGATGATGTACTTGGGCTCAGGTCTGTGCTGCGTCGGTGCTTTGGCTGGCCTTTCCAACCAGAAGACAGCCCGTCTCGGTAACACCCTGGGTATGCTGGGAGTTGCCGGAGGTGTCGTTGCCACTCTGGGTCTTCTCAAACCGAGTCCCGAACTCCTGGCACAAATGAGCGCCGCCATGGCTGTAGGTGGCACTGCCGGTGAGTCTGTGTGCTTTTTACATCAAGTAGCAGAGGGAGACTTGCGGGCAAAGAATTTACAGAAATGTATTGCAGACGCTGGAAACTCTGTAAATTAGAAGACATGGATTTTGCCTGCTGAATGTTTATGCGAGTATGTATTTTAAACTTGGCCAGATGAAGCAGCAGGTGTGTTGAGCAGAGACTCTGTGATGTTTGCATCAAACACAACGTGACTAACTTCCCATCAGACCCAGGAGGTTTGTCGAAGAGGTCATCCCCGTGTGTTACTCACTTTCACTCGTTCACAACAGTTTAATCATTTCAATGCTAATTGTTCCAGTAACAAAGAGGAACACTAGACCGAACTGTCCAAACAGACAACAAAGCCCTTTTTCCAAATGCTGAAACGATGCAAGGTTTCCTGCATTATACACAAGTACACACACTCAACCACTCACAAACAAGGAATTTCCCCGAACAGGCTTCAACAATAGCAGCAACACCTGGTCCTTCAGATGGACCCATTTCCCAGCAGTCCTCTGAGTGTGTTTGCATGCATGTGATTGTGTTTTGCATACCATTTGTCTTTGGCTTTGTCAGGGCCAATGAACCTTATTTATTCTTTTTCTGTGTAGGCCTGGCCATCGCTAAGAAGATCCAGATCACTGACCTTCCCCAGCTGGTGGCTGCTTTCCACAGCTTGGTGGGACTGGCTGCTGTGCTCACCTGTGTGGCCGAGTACATGATCGAATACCCTCACTTCGCCACTGATCCTGCAGCCAACCTCACCAAGATAGTCGCATACCTCGGCACCTACATCGGTGGAATCACTTTCAGTGGCTCTTTGGTGGCGTACGGGAAATTGCAAGGTGAGAAGCAGTCGTATGGTTAATGTACTATTCAGGCTCATTTAAGGCCTTTTTATGTACGAAAAGAGATTCATCCGCTTCAAACAATGTAACCATCACTGCAGGCATACTTCCATGGTTATCAAGCAATACATCCACTAGAGGGCAGCACAGAGGCGAGGCATTCTTTTAACAACCAACATGGCGACAGTAGCAGCTGAAGTCATATAGATGCTGGTAGTTTCTGCCATTGTTGAAATTTCGTCCTCGTGTTCTATGTTCATCTCACTGGACCTACTGGTTACACTGTTCCCCCTAGATTTTTGGTGGTATTGCTTTGTTTTGTCTCTTAAGTATATATTAATTTTATATTAATATAGAATATAAACAAAAGGCTCCCTCTGTTTCCATATACATATCTCATTTGGAGCATAATGAGCATTTACACTTACCATTTACAGACGGAACTTGCATCAAGGTTATGGTAATATAATGTATATTTGGCATATATTTGTATAAGTAGACAAGAAAAAGCCTAAACTTCTTTTTAAGTTTCCTGAATTGATTTGATAATAACGTTTTATTAATTCTTGTAAATCAAAAACTCTAAACTTGATTTTATACCTATATAACAAGGAAAACCCTAATGGTTCATACCTGTGAATGAAAGGGTAACTGGGTTCATCGGGTTCATGTGCTGGCACCAGTCCTGGCAGCCACCCTGTAATTCCCATGTTTGCTGCAAGGGTTTCATAACGACACACTATGCATGAGCATGACTTTAAGTCTATGTCAAGCCCCCGGTGGAGGCTGCCGAGGAAATACTCAGCGCTGAATAGAAAAATACAAGTTTATTTGCTGTCAGTCACTTTGGGTCATTTTCTCTCTTCCTTGTTATTCTTCTTCTTCACATGCAGGCGTGCTGAGCAGTTCTCCCCTGATGCTCCCTGGTCGTCATGCTCTGAACGCCAGTCTTATGGCAGCTTGTGTCGGTGGGATGATTCCCTACATGATGGATCCCAGCTACACCACAGGCCTCACCTGTCTCGGATCTGTCTCTGCTCTCTCAGCTGTCATGGTACGCCATGTGTCTTTGAATTTCTGAGGTCTGTTTTTGCTCTTGTTGAGGAGGAAAATCGGATTGGAATTTTCTTACACGCTGACAGACCGAACATGTAAGAATGTTGTTAAAAGACTTTCATAAACATCAGGAAAGGGAAAAGGAATAAAAGAGTCAGAAAAAATGTAATGCTGGAGACAGACTTGGCTGTAATATGTGAGAGAAAGAGACAACAGAAGGGATTTACAGAAAAAAAAAAAGTCAAGGCAGTGGCACAGGAAACGGTAGCTGCCCAGAAATTCATTCAGAGTCGAGCCGAAAGCTGTTAATAGTCTGGCTGGCAAGTGGCAAACAGGCTTGACTTTGTAAATCTGCCACGTTCCTGCTTGTCATCTCATTATGTCGGGCTTCACCAGTGTTAAGTCTTGCTTAACTTGAAAATGTGCCACAGATTTTTTTCAGTGACAAAGATGTCCACGGCCAACAATGAAGACAGATGTCTTGCATGAGTGGCAAAATGTTCATGAAAAAATGCTTTGCAGAATAAGAATGATATTTTACTCTTACAGTAGCTAAGTGTAGCTGCGTGTGTAGATGTACAAATATATATTTACAGTTGCAATTTGAACATTTCTGCTCTATTGCGTATTTACGTGTGGCTGGGAAAATCATTTACTTGGCAACTCCAGGGTTAGATAATTTTACAGTTATACATCAATGTACAATGTAATGTGTAATTTACGTCATGTTCCTAAAATCAAATGTCAGATGATACGACAGCTGACAAATTACTTTAAATATATATATATATATATATATATATATATATATATATATATATATATATTCTAAAGCTTGAAGCTGTTTGCTCTCTTGTGAAAGAGATACTGGTGCCTTTTTATAAAATTTCAAAAACACCATCCTATTAAGCTATGTGCATCATTGTGGAGAAATGTGTTCATACCTATCTATATTTTGTCTTCTGTCCTTAAACCATCACTTCATCTCTTATGAGCTGCCCTTTACTAAAACCTGTTTTAATCACTTTATTAAACAGGGTGTAACCTTGACATCAGCTATCGGAGGTGCTGACATGCCCGTGGTGATCACCGTGCTGAACAGTTACTCAGGCTGGGCCCTGTGTGCTGAGGGCTTCCTGCTCAACAACAACCTGCTGACCATCGTCGGAGCTCTCATCGGGTCGTCTGGAGCCATCCTGTCGTACATCATGTGTGTGGTGAGTGAAGCACAGTCTCAGATTAAAGAAGATCATGCAATAAAATGTTGCCATTTTGAGTTTCAGCACCACTGAACTTTTAAAAGTACTCCATTTGATAAATCACTGTAGATGGGACATCTGTTTCATGTGGTTCCTCTCCTGTCCACCAGGAGGGACTCTAAGTTTAATGTAATAGCAAGATGGTGTAATCCCAGGATTTGAGGAAAATACCAGGTCTCAAGTGTATGTTTTCACGAGGAAATTAACCCTTGAAATGTTCTCAGCTCGCCAAAACTCACTGTCAGCACACAGGAAAGTGTGATCAAGGATTATGATAAACCAGGAAGTACAAAAATCTCTTCTCTTGCCTCTCAGGCCATGAATCGTTCCCTGGCTAATGTTATCCTTGGGGGCTATGGCACGTCCTCCACGGGCACAGGAAAGCCCATGGAGATCACAGGCACACACACCGAGGTTAACGTGGATCAGACAGTCGAGATGATTAGAGAGGCCCACAACATAATCATCACTCCAGGTAATACGCACACAAATACAAGAACACACACACACACCCACACACCCCTGCCCCACTTCAGAGGTCTTGTACGTGAGTGGAAAAACATGGTACTCTGTCTTTGCCAGTCACTTTTTTTTTCTTTTTCTCCAGCATTAGCGAAGTGTGTGTTCTGTTTATTTAACCTTTTCTTGACCCATGTTACGTCACCATTTTGCTAGGTTAATTGACAAGTCATGGTAGAATGGTTACACACACACACACACACACACACACACACACACACACACACACACAGGTTTCTGTGTGGTCGTCAGTCCATGGTAAATAGACATTCTACAGTGCCGCGTATATATCCAAGGTCAAGGGAAAGTTCTATGGGATGAGGGTATGTTTAATTTTTGTTGACAATTCAAGTTCTACTTTCAAAACTGGGTCCTATTTCCTTTTTTGGGGCTGGAGTGCAAGCTCCAACCTTTGTTCCAGCTACATGGGTTTTCTTCATTTCACATGTTTCCAATATCTGAGTCTAAATACCTGTGAACCTACCGCTTGGACTGCAACAGCAGTCCTCGGAGCTGCTGTCCCAAAACCATCACTGTGTGGCCCAGTGACAGTTCTCTCTTCTCACCAAACTGTTGTTAACCAGTCTTGGTTCCACACAGTTATTTTACTCACGTGGGAACATGTAAACACAGACTAAAGGCATCCAGCCTGCTAATTGGTGATTCCAGTCACAGCGCTGAGTGCCTGTATACAAAAAACAACTATTGAGAGGATTGTGCTGCAATTTACAAAAATTGCTAAATTTAAGTGGCCACATGGATGAGAGCCGGGAACAGAAGTGCTTCACTGAGCAACATCCACTGTAGATTAAACCATCTTTTGTTTTTCTCGGCTTTAAGTAAACGAGGAACACATCAGACAGCTGAAACCCAAAACAGGCGTAAGAATTGTGGAGTTGGAAAGTGTGGTAAACATGAAGGAGCGGAAATGAGAAATGATGGGGATTTGTCTTTTCCTTCTTTTGTGCCTTTATTTAAAACGGACATTACCACACCAAGATGAGACATACCAAAATGCTGAACATTTCAATGCAAATATGATGATAAGAATAATTAAAAACAAATCATAACAGGTAATTTTCAACAGTCAAGATTTTTGAATATGGACATTTTTCGGAGCTCGCTTTTCACAGGTGAAGAATACTGCAGCGGGAGATTATGTGGGTCGGACGTGTCACTATTATTCTTATTCTCCTTCAAGGTGTCACAAAGCTTCTAAATTTGAAGAAGAGTTTCTCTGCGAATAAAAATATATTTATATAAAAAAACATTACAAAAGTCAATTCATCACACCAGCCAGCGTGTGTAACGAAGATTATTCTGTGTAACGAAGATTATTCTCTAAATCGGTCCCATCTGAATACGTAATTATTTTCTCTGCTGTTGTAGTCAGTAGTCAGACTAGTACTGTTCCTCGGCACAGGCTCTCATTCAGTCCCCTTGTTTCCATTTTGACCAGTCTCCCTAATTGGAGCCGTCACAGTCACTTTGCCTGATTGACATCTGTGGAAACGGTTAAGACGCTGCCTGATAAACATAAGTGTTTTCCTGGCTTCGTCTGGCCCATCTCTCCATGGTCTGGGTCCACTTGTTTTTCTTATGGGATAAACTCCAGAGAGAATATTGGAAGCACAAGGAATGAAAGAATTGTGATGTAGGGGGAAAAACACAAAACCATTAAGTTGTTGTACTGCAGAAAGGCCAACCATGTTTCTAGTAGAGAGTTTTTTTTTTTTTTTTCTGTTTGAAACTGTCATTTTGATTGGTGGTGGTTGTAACAACATGATTTCTGACTGGTTGTTGTGACAAGGCTTGTAAACACCACTGGACCGTGTGACAGTGTTTGTGTGTGAGACGGTGATAAAAATCAAGAACCACACACTCCAGTTTTATTGAATGTGAAAGAAATCCAAGACTGGAAAATCTCCTCGCCCTGAGACCTGATCAGGGAAATCCGCTGTCGTTTAGCTTTCATCGGTTATTTCTAAGATTTAAATCACTTGGATATGTGTTAATATTTAAATGTCAGTCCTACTCAGACACACATTATCATTTTGCTCCAAACACACAGCATTAATGACACAACAACCACATTCTGCCTGCTTGAACCATTTGCTTTTGATTGGGATTTCTACCTGCACCACCACATCTGTCAATCACCTGCAGCTTGGGCAAATGATGAAAGCAGTATTAAGCTTCAATGTATGATAAACGACTGGGGGCATCGATTGCTTCCTTCTCCCCTTTTCCTACGCTGTCATTGGATTATCATCTCCTGCCTCAGACTTTTCCCTGTGGCGCTCCAAATATTTTGTGTTTTTGGTTACAGCAAAATCAAACATGTTGAAAAATGTCCAAAGCTTCCCGGACAGCTCACAGGGAGGTCAGGAAGTTTCTCAGATCCACTCGACCTGGAGAAGCCGTTGTGACATCGGTGTCGAAACATGCCCTCTTGTCTTGTAAAAACAAATCATGACACAACTTTTGTAGTCAGCACTAGGTTGTGACGTCAGGTCATTCTTAACCGTTGTGTTTTTTCTTTTAAATATCTTCAGGTTATGGACTCTGTGCTGCAAAGGCTCAGTATCCCATCGCTGAGTTGGTGAAGCAACTCCAAGAGGCTGGCAAGAACGTCAGGTAGGTTTAAATTCATTTAATCAGGCAAAAGAGACTAGCATGACACAGGTGACCCTGCTCAATCAGCGTAGTTGATATTATATTCTTAGTAAAAGCTCCACACAGATTAAGATTAAGATACATTTAAGGTGGATTGACAAATATATATGGGCAGTAAAGATAAACGTACATGGAAGCATGTACTCTACAGAAGACGTTAACGATCACATGAAGGACAGAAAAGAAGAAGTGAAGCTTTGGCCTGGTTGACAAGACGGTGGGACAGGAAGGGCAGATGGAGACCTGTGTGCAAATAAAGCATGAGCAAAAAGGGAAATGTCAAAGAGGAGAGGAAAGGTACAGCGGAAGCTCGTGTAATTGTCCTCAGTCGTTTGATCCCGACTGAGCAGCTGCTGCTACTTAGAGCATTTGTACTTGATTAGAGGAAAGTGGGTGGTCAGTGAAAAAGAGGAAAACCTCCTTCACCCAGATCTTTTTCTTGCTCTTTCTCTCTTCTGGATTCTAACTCTCAAGCATTTCCACGATTTATCTTCATTTTGTTTTCTCTTCATACCTGCCTCTGAACTCCTTCTACACTTCTTCTCCTCCATCTTGTTCTGCTTCCTGCCAATTGATTCCTCCTCCTTGGACACTGCAGTATATCAACTGTATGGACTAAAGACCCACAGCACACCCCCTGCCTCCTCCCACTGCCATCATACACTTGACTGTACAGAGAAACAGTGCAGAAATTGACTTTTTCAATCAGCAGCCCCAGCAGCTAATACATCCCAGAAGCAGCAGGCCATCTGCGATCTGTGTCCGCCTGAACTCACCAGGCTAATAGAGAGTAAATTTCCAAATAAAGGTCTGTCACATGGCAGAGTGGCTCGAAGGATAAAGAACGAGCAAGCCACTAGAATTCAGTGGCTGGTGTTTATTTCCTGCCCTGATTGCATGACATGGCTAATTGAGTTTGAGAGCTATGTATACCCAGTCACACACATGCAAACACACTCGGCATATAATAGATGGTAGAAGAGTTGTGTGTGTTTGTCAGCTGCACTTGTCAAAAGTCTCCATCTTATCGTCTCCTCTTCTGCCCGACACCTTTTTACTTAGATCTCTATCCACTTCACATCTTTCTTCTCCCTTATTCACACCTTTCTCTCTGTTTTAAGAGGTTAAAGTTAACAGTGTTTTAAAAAAGAACAGGTCTGGATAGAGGTAGGACTTTGCTCATGGAGTAAAACTGAGCCTGATGTCTCCTCAGGTTTGGAATTCACCCGGTGGCTGGACGTATGCCTGGTCAGCTCAACGTGCTGTTGGCTGAAGCTGGTGTCCCATATGACATTGTTCTGGAAATGGAGGAGATTAACGAGGACTTCGCCGGTAAGATGGATCTCTTCTCATGTGCTTACGTACCTGCCGTCAATATCTGCCATTTAGAATTACTCTGAAACAAAGTGTTGGCTTTTCCTGCAACTTTGATTCGAGACTGCAGTTTACAGTTGTAAGTTTGCAGTGGAGTTCCCCCTGCTTTCAGTCTGTATGTTAAGAGGAACTAGACTCAGATAAGTTTAAAATCTCACCCACTGTTTATATAGTGTAAATTACATTATTAAAGTATTAGCACCACCTGTTTTTCAGTGGTTGCAGTCATATTTACAGATGATTCTTCTAAGTTAATTTGACAATATGCAGCAGATTGGACTTTTACCATCACATGGAATTTTTTGGCAACATTGTTTTAGGTTTTTGATCTGTGATGTCTGTTTTATTTACAAAATCGTGAAAAAGTAATTTGATTTGAAGATCGATTGATTTAAGTGTTGTTGACTCCCAAACATGATTAAAACAAAATATATATAAATCGCCATTTCCGAAGAAAGAAGAGTCAAATGGTGAAAAAAGGTAAACCGATAAAGATGAGGTCTGTTTTTAATGAACTTGTTGTTTGTCCAATCAGACACTGACCTGGTCCTGGTGATTGGTGCAAATGATACAGTCAACTCAGCTGCACAGGAAGATCCCAACTCAATCATCGCTGGTATGCCTGTGCTGGAGGTCTGGAAGTCTAAGCAGGTGAGACATCTGGGACAGGCATGTGTGATAATGAGGTTGTCCTGAAGCCCAAAACAGATAAAGAGGGCTTGAAGGTTTTACAACAACTGGACTGTGTTTTATTGCTTTAAATGAATGTTGCCGTCCACACCCGTGGAGGGGGGCCTCAATTTGAAGATGCACTCAAACTTAAAGAAATGCATACTCACACACGCACACACACACAGACACAGAGTCTTGCAGTTCCAGGTGCAGTCCCATCCTGATCCCATTAGCCGTGCCTGTGTCGCTGTGGGATGACGACATTCAGACCATCGCACTGGCAGCACTCCGAGATCTGGGATTTATAGAGCACGCTCCCACTAGTTTCCACACACTCTCTTCTGGGGAAATCAAAGAGGACATTCGGCCTCACCCCACACACTCGTATAAACGCCCACAGAGATGCACGCTCAGGTGCACAGATACAGAAACACAGACACACTCAACTTGGGTTTACGAGGAATCACACTAATACATTTAAACAGTCACTCGCAAGTGATGCATGCATGAGTCACGTGAGACCGCTCGCTGACATAAACTACTTGTACTTACACAACAGTTAAACTTTTCAAGTCAAACTACTTGAAACTAACTTTGAATATGAAATAAAGCAGCTGTTACAGAGCACTCACCCCTTCGTGTTGGAGGCTTTAATGGAAACGCTGCTCGTTCACTTTGAATTGGATGACATCATGCGTCGCCGAACTGCATTGTGGTTGCTTAGATTTGCTTTTATCGAAGTTGAGAAAAAGCTAAACTTTTCAAGCAGCATATTAAATCACTTTTAAAGAAATGGGACAGACGCTAGCCAATCAAATCACGTCAATGCTAATACAAGACGTATAACATGAGAGCGAGTCTCGAGGGAGGAGGCAGAGACAGTCGGCGAACCTGGTGTGTTTTCATCTGGTTGCTGATTGCATGTATGTGGCTGTGTTGCTCCTGTAGGTGATCGTGATGAAACGCTCCCTGGGTGTTGGATATGCAGCTGTCGACAACCCCATCTTCTACAAGACCAACACAGCGATGTTGCTCGGCGACGCCAAGAAGACTTGCGACGCCCTGCAAGCCAGGGTCCGCGAGACCAAGGACCAGTGAGGTGGCCCCGCCCCCCCACTGGGACCTCCACAGAGCGCACACATGGAGCGAGGAAGGAAGACGACAACGAGGCAAAGTTATTCAGCATTAAGATTAATCTGTGTCTGACCTTGACTCCATCAGGTCGGCAAAGATGATCATTAAGAAAAATGTAAGATTGGTCAACCCTTCCTATGATCTGTAAATAAAAGAAACAACAGTTTATTGTAAAAGAAAACACATGTGCACAAGGAGCCAGGCAATGCAGCTACTGTAGATTTCTGATTAGAGCTCCCCTTGTGGTAATGTACTTAGATACAGATCTCTTTGTCTTCATCGCTTCTTTTATTTCCGTATATCAAAGGAAGGGTTCGTCAACTACGTCCATGTGTAATCTCACAAACACCTGGTGGAGTGTCATCGTACATCGATCTAAAACCACAATCAGAAATGTAGATGCATTAAGATGTTAGATACGTAACAGTTCACTGTTAAGATATTTTGTAGGAAATCGTTAAAAGGAAATTTGAGATGAATTGAAAGACGTGAAGGTGAACCACCCCAGACAGAGGAATGAGAGAACTTAACGTTTAACATGTCCCCACACTGTAAAACGTCTTCGCCTTTTCCCCCTAGGTTTGTTATTGTTGAAGTAAAGTAGTTAATTATTTCTCCGATAGATCGATTTGTTGTGTTCTCCTCTCAGCACCTTCTTTCTCTCGTCAAGTGGAAGAAAAAATCTGAATAGTGCGACATTTTTGTAAAGTTCTTTCGGTTCCAGTTTTATACTGTATTGGGAGATTTTTGTATTGGAACTTAAAGTTATCGTCAACCTAGAAAAAATGTCTATGCGATCACGTTTTAGGAGCCATAGCCAGTTGTAGAAATACAGTCGTGCTATTTGCTTTTTTTTCTTTTCACTTGAGTGTCTTGTGGCCCTTGCCTGTAAACAGTCACGTGGTTCCAAAACGTCCAAAATCCATTCAAACCTCGTCTATCCAGCTTTTAAACGCAATAAACCAAATAGATCTACGTCTGAGACGGTAGCTGTCCTGTAATGCGTATTCCTACACACACACTGATGTAGCTCTGATAGCTGAATGGATTGTACGTTTTGGAATCATGATTGTACGTGTCCCCTTCATCCCGTGTGATTTCAGATGGCAAAGTACACGTGATGCTCTCTGTCGGCCTTTGCGCTGAAGAAGGTTTTTTTTCTTTCTAAGGTGAATGAGGCTAAACCACTCCAATATTTTTGCTCTCGAGGGAAATTAAGGGTTTGTAAAGCAGGGCCAGATGCAAAAAATGACTGTCGCGTGAAATCTAAAACGAGTCTAAAACGACAACAATGAACCTTATGTCAAAGCGAATCATGAATGAGTATTTCTACACTTAGGTTGTCATTTTGTCATTCTCTTTCCCAAATTTGCACACACATATACACACACAAACTTGTGCCAATCCTCCCCCCTTTTACTCTCAATCTGAAGAGATTCTACGGCACAAATGTAAAAGGTTTGGCTGCTGAATAACCACTTGAGTAGAAAGACTCCTCACTCTACACCTGTACTGACACAGCTCGACTAGAACTAAAAACCCATAGAGTTTAATTTCCGGATCAGGTTGAACTGCTGCCATCCTTTTTTGTTGTCTTTGCCTTTTCTGAGTTTTAATGGTCACGATGCATTCAATGAATTGGTGAGAATTTAATCCTGGTTCACGATTTGAGGAAGAATAGCCCATGTAAGAAGTACTGTACTGTAAGAAGTTAGTTATCTTGGGACCTGATACGTTGACCATGACAACTATCCTACCTCTCCGTAAAATGACCAATAGCATTACACAGGACCTTCCGATCCGACCAATCAGCTTTTCCTAAAACTCCCACAGGATGTGTACCGGACCAGTCGCCTTCCATCCACTCACCTTGTGTCCTGAACCGGACCAACAGCCTTCTGTTTTGTGCTCACATTTTTAACCACCAGACCTCAGTTTGCTGTTTGTTGTGCTAGTGTAGAGCTGCAGATGTCATTAGTGCTCATGTAGGTTTATTACTTGAACATGTCGAGTAACACAAACAACCGCAGTCATTAGGGACTATTCGACTGAGGAGTCGGCTTCATATTTGTAGCTTGTTGCCATTTTTGAGTGAGTGATCAAATTGAGACTGTTAGAAAATCTTGATACTTTTGCCCTAAACGCCCCATGTGCCCTTATTGTGTTTCCTCTGAAGGAGAGTATTTTTGTAAAGAGGCCTCGTAGTTGTGCAGAGCAACAGAGGGTTTTTGAAATTGTGCGATGTTTCCGTGCACCTTGTTAAGGAGATAAAAAGATGAAATGTCCTGTGAATGTGTTTTCACCCCTCCTTTCTTTTTCATGGAACATTTTCATCCCTAATAAAACTGTATTTACACAAAATGTTGCCTGAAGGAGTAAATTTTTCTTATTTATTTTTTTCACTAACAAATCTCTTAAAGATGCAAATGAAATTCCTTACGGTAAACAAGTTGATCTGCAGGCTTTCCCCTGAGGTCTACCACAGCTTTGATGGTAATGCTACCTGCCCAGTTTTGTACGGCAGGGTCTGAAAACTCAAATATTTGCTGCAATTACCTGGATGATGGATCGTGAGGGGAAGGAGTCCCACACTGGCTCACACAGTTCATCTGAGCAACGCTGCTTGAAAAAAAGAGAGTAAACCAAGTAACGTACACATATTGTGCAAGGGGAATTTTAGCCTCAACAAAGTCGGTACTTTGATAGGTGAGTTTTCTACTGACAGCGGTGAACCGGTGCCAAAACTGCAGGTTCATTGGCCAGAAAAAATAAGGGAAAATATTTTGAATCCTAACTAAAATGTCACTCGGTGGAGCGTGTACCTCTGCCAAGGCCAAACAGTCCGTCTCCCTGAGAATGTCAAAAACACCTTATCTCACGATGTTCAAGAAAGTGGAAAAACTTTGGAATCTACACCCTAATGTGGATCACGTGGTAATCCATCCAGTAGTTTTAGTGGAACGATGCTAACCAACAAATGGAGAACAATTCAAGATAACTATATGTACAACATGGTTTTTAACAAGATACTCACGCTTTTGCTCAAAGATGATTTCGTAAAAATGTACTGAATTAGTCTTTGCCTCCCTGAACCCAGCATCTCTTAACAAATGAAGGTGTCGATACAATAGCTCGGCCTCGATGAGGGATGGTGAGGAGAAGATGCTGTGGAAAGACACCTCCATAACCCTGAAGTGTCCCCGTGCGACGGAATAAGATCGCATGAGTCCGCCATGAGGGTTGGGATAATGAGCGAAATGTAAATATGAGTTTGTGTGACATTTTCACCCACAAGTGGCACTTGATTGCTATTCATCCGCAGGGGAGAGTGAACTGGAGGCACTTAGGAGGGGAGTGGTGCCCACCGAGATGGAGCAGATTAGAACCGTGGATAGATTTATGGGGATGAGGATTGCATGTGTGTGCGATGAGGGCGGCTTCATCCTGTAACAAGTAGCACTCAGACGGGCTGTTATCTGCTCTCGGGCCGGGAACAGATCAGAGAAACTGTCACTCCCGCAGCAGGGGCGAGATAAAACGATAGTGATAACACAAGATCAGCTGGAGGAATTACCACCAAGGATTTTGTGTCCGTCGTGTGTATGACGACTTATTTTTCGTGTGCATCGTCCATCTGAAATTGTTGTCTTCATGAAAATGAGTAATTTCTAATCTAATTTTCCTCTTATTTCTGATAAATAAACACGGAGAGTGTCTGCATTGCTATCAAAGGTCACGTGTGTGTGTCTGTGGTGTGTGAGAGCATGAAGATCCATGATCTGATAAGGGCTGAGGTGACAGCCTCCTCAGCTCAAGCTGCTCTATTGTCACACAGCCTGTATTTATCCAGATAACCAGCAGGCTGCAGACACAATACGCCTCCATCCCTCCTCCGTACAAGCACAGTCGGTCGTTACTGGAAAAACACAATTTGTTTTGCCCGGCCTTGCATGCAATTTTTTATGTGATTGAATTATTTATACCGAGAATGTGTTTTGGTGTTCTGGTATTCAGGTTCCTTCAGGTAAGAGTTGAATAATCACAACATAAAAGTTAATCCTGCTTTTGAAACTTAAATTCACTGCAAGTACACAAGTGGTATCGGCTTTTGACATCAAGAAGGAACACAACAATAAACAGAGAATTTAACTTGAGTTGCTCTCTTTCCCCAGCTGGTAATTATATTATATTATTGATTAATAAAAATTTATTATCAGCAGTGACATGCACCATTTAATATAGTTAGTCGAGATACAAAAAAGTGTCTACATAACACACCACATTCTATAAACTAAAATTCATTAGAATAAACCCACAAAATAGGTTATTGTATATGAAATAACACAAATTGAAATTTGAATTGTACAGTTACCTAGTCAATACATTGAACATTGTCAATACAGTTTGTGCATATGTGAACCTGCATTTTAAATATTAGATCATGTTTCCTGACATGAAGAGCACTTCTTATATTTCAGAATCAGAATCAGAACTTATTTATATAATACAAACAGAAAGTTTTTGATGTAACTGGATTCCTTTGAGAAACTGGATCATATTTAAAAACCACGAACAAATAAAAAGTTAATTCATGTACACAGCTGTGGCTCCGCCCACTCCTTCAGTGCGCAGGTGAAGTTCGAGCTAGATTAGCCAATTAGCAAAATGCTAACGCAGCTGTTTGTGCAGTATCGAGTGAAGAAGCTAATCCGGAAGTCCAGCGTCCACCAGGAAGGGTTGTATCACCAAGTGACGTCTTTAGGTGAGAAAATTTGTTTTTGTGTGTTTGCTGTGTTAAAGTGGGATGTTGTGATATCAGGTGTGGGCCTCAAACACATCACTTGTGTTCACTGCCATGTTTGAGTCTTTAAACTCTGCTCACTGTCAGTACTGCTGCTGGTCAGTTGTGTTAATATTGAGTTTAGTCTTTACACTCTGCTCACTGTCAGTACTGCTGCTGGTCAGTTGTGTTAATATTGAGTTTAGTCTTTAAACTCTGCTCACTGTCAGTACTGCTGCTGGTCAGTTGTGTTAATATTGTGTTTAGTCTTTACACTCTGCTCACTGTCAGTACTGCTGCTGGTCAGTTGTGTTAATATTGTGTTTAGTCTTTAAACACTTGTGTTATGATGCTGAACACTTTACATTAAGCTGAACACTGAAGATATATGTCAAAGTGTTACCTCACTACATCTTATTATTCTTCTTCTGCTGTTTACTACTGTTTCCACCTAATTACACCAGTTCCCTCTGTTAAGTGTTCCAATCTTCTAACCTAGGATTTGGGAGAATTAATTGTATATAATTTTTAATTTAATTCTGTGTAGCTTTGCGCTCTGAGTGCTGCATAACAAGTGGATTTCGGGAAACATCTTCTACCGTCTAATCTCTGCCATGCTCATGTTGTTGTTGTTCTCTACACACCAAATAGGAACCTTTACACTTTCTGAATTCACGTACATATGTTTCCTGGTGAGTTGTCTTAACAAAGCCTGCTGCTAAACCCCCTGGAACCACACGCGACTTGCTACAGCAACATCTTCCCTCAATGGCCACAGTAAGAACCAAGCTGTTTTCCCAGCACTGTTGGTTCAACCAGGACTATTTAAGTCAACGCTTGGTCTGGAGCATTATGCAGGGTGCTTCCCAGCAGCACTTAAAACCATCTCTGCGACAAACACTAGTTTGAAATGGAACGCACATGGCCCTGTGTACATGAAGTAATCCTCGCTGAAAGCCGTACAGATGAAACCATGTGTGATGGGAGAGATTTGTAGACGCTCCCCCATCACAGATGATGTAGATTTGTTGTGGGTGCATGTGCGTGTGTGTGTGTCAACATCAAGCCAGAAAATGTGGCTTTAGTACGAGATGAAACTTCCACAACAAATCTTTATACCAGGACCAACATGTGTTTAACATGCCTTCCAACCAGTTGTCCGGGTAAACATGAACGATGTGCTGTATCTCTGCTGCCCTGCTCACATGCAACATGGAGATGTACAGCCTGACCTCACCACAGGAGGTCTTATATTAGACCTCTTAAACCGTGGTCCCAAATCAGACAAATCTGTTGTCGTACCCTCACAGCAGTGGCTCATTAGAGCCCATTGCTCATTTTATTTATGCTCGACTGAAAAATATGCACACATAATAGTTTGAAAGGCATCAGGCTAAAGTTGCTAGATTTAAAGAAATTAAACATCTGTGATGTTACAACACCAAGATCATTATATCATGAAGTTAAAGATGCCATATTGGTGACACTATAATAAATATTACACAAGGTTATTAACCCCCATCATTTCAGTTTAGTACAGTTTGTCCCCTGTTGGCAGTTAATTTATAGGCTAAATGTGACGTCTTGCTATTAGCACTGTAAAACTTGTTTGTTCTTCTCCTTTTCTTTTTCAGCCTTGTCTTGCACAAGAAGTCTAAAAATGCACGTACACTGTAACTCTTCATCTTTGCTTTGTCTGTATGTTTTAGTGTCATCATGATGCCGTCTTACGGTAGACTTCTCCTGCCTAATTTGGACGTACCGTATTGCATTTGCCAGAAACTAAAGCCCTCTTGCATCTATAATATGCTTTACTGTTATGAAGGTTGACCTATTGTGCTCATTCCAGCTCTGTGTTTCCACCAGAGAAGCTTTGTATGATTTACGGGTCACATAAAGTCCTTTTTTATGTGGTGTCTGCTTTGCAGCCCCTCGGTTTAGCCTCAGGTTGAAATGAGCAGTATTTCAGGGTTTTTCTTGGGACTGGGTACATTGTTTGACACAACACAGGTTGTTGTTTTCTAAGGTACCAATAATTCCAATCTTTGAGTCTATATTCTTGAATATTCACTCTGTGCCATTTAAGAACCTTGGCAAAAAAAGATTTAGTGCATGGCTATAGAGAAAAATGATTTATTTTATATGTAAGAGTCTTCTATAAGTGCCTTTTTTGTAATTTTTTTCCTCCTGAAGAGTTGTAAATCTGATCAAATGCTTACTGAAGCATAACATATCCAATGTCAAGAAATATATAAAACCTATTGCTAATGGGATATTTTTCTTACGATATCAGACTGTATGTAAAACTTGTATGGTTCATTTGTATGCTGGAGTATATTGAGTGCCTGTAGGGATAATGGGTGGTGCATGGAGTGGATAGTATTCACAACAGTCAGACGCCCGGAGTTTAGTCTTGCAAGAATTACTTTTAACATATCTTGTTTATTAAAACGTATCCCTGCCACTAAGCCATGTTTAATATGAAAATCCAACGTTGAGATATTATACTGTGTATTCCTCACAGAATATATGTAAAAACATATGTCCCTTTCTTTAATCAACCATTATCTGTTTTGTACAGGTTCTAAGGATGAAATAGTAGGTTATATCCACCATTCTAATCAATCACTACAGCACTGGTCTTGTTATATCTACAGGTGGAGAGATGGTGTGCCATCAGTCTGTGGTTAAAAACTTTGGACCTCTAAACAAGAGGAATGTTCCATCCTTGATCTCGGGTAAGTTCCCTTCCTTAATGTCTAATCTGATCGTCTTAACAGCTTGTTTGGAGAAGCCTTTAAACCCCCAGATCCAGGCGTCTTGGATACATCGTCCTGAGGACACACACACAATGTCTGGTCCTGAAATTGTTTTGACTGTGACAGCCAGAGATAAATGTAGACCCACTAACCTGACCAGCGAGCAACACAACTGGTCTCTTTACCATTTCATTGCTGCTTAGGGCTGGCTAACATAAACATGGTGGGAGTGTGTCCTTTTAAGCTGCTTTTATTGTCCAGCTGCTTCCCAAACTCTGGATGTAAATTGTTGAAGTTAGGAGGGATGAATGAGAGAAAATGTGGAAAAGAGGTGAGGGGGTGGTTAATGTATCGGTAAGAAGTGAGGGGATCAGAATTTCTCTGAAGTGAGGAAGGGAATCATTTAGAGTGGTTTTTATGTGTGTGAGTGAGTGGGCATATGTGTCATTTAAGCAGAGGCATCACAAAGCTCATTGAAACATCTTCCCAGACCACTTCACATCAGTTTGTTATGGTCTGGTGGCCAGGCGAGAGTTGTTGGGGCAAAAAAGAAATGCAAAACGTATTTACGCTGAAATGTTCGGAAAGAAAATGTGTGCAAATTAAGGGGGGAATTGCACAGCACGCTTTTGAAGTCAATAACTGTTGCTGTTGTGCTCAAACACGGATGTCCTCCAGTATGAGAGACATTTGTAAGTTAAATGTATTGCACTTCAGTGTTTTTTTTTTTTATCCCTAGACAACAACTGATGAACAGCTCCTATGTGGTCACGCCACCACTCAACAGTGGCTGTCCATCATGGTGCTGCACATGAAGTCATTCACTTGAGCAACGTAAAGATAGCCTATAGTGGGAAAGAAAACGGCTAACGTTGCAAACTAGCATCCGTTATATTAGGTTAAGGTAAAGGTGTCCTGTCTGCTGACTAAGTAAAACAGTCACGAGGCCAATTTGACTTGCCAGTGTTTCATGTTGAATGTGGTCGTAATGGTCAGTTTCCTTTTGTTTAATGTTTATCGTGAAAAAACATATTTCATTTTTATATTGATTGCATAAAGGTTTTAGATTTACCCACAAAGCAACACAGACAGCCACAGCTTAGTCTGAGGTTGGGGTCAAACCTTCACTAACTTTGCCCCCCTACTGTGTGTAATTGGGCCTGTCAGGTTGTAAAATGCATCATGTATAGGCTGGTAGTTTGAATAGCTCTGTCTCAGCAAGGGGGTTGTGTGTTTGTGTGTTTAAACTTTGTGTAGAAATGGTGGTTAAGTAAAAGCTGCCATGGTCTCGTACCTTTTTTTTTTGTTATTTAAAAAAAACCCCGTCTCATTGGTCTGTTTGAATGTTTATTGATCCTCGATGATGTGACGCAAAAGTATCGCACTGTCGCGTACTTGTGGTTTTATACCGGTTTACACAGACTCGCATATTCTCATCGATGGTCCAGTGTCTGCCTTCGTTCTAACAACATCGGCTGTACTCTGTGTTGTAAGATACTTTATTTTCAGCTCAGATATACACATGGGACTCTATTTTAACAATATAAGCACATGTTCTTAAGCAAACATGTCTGTCCATAATCCCCTTTTGCTGGTTTAACAGTGGAGCAAAGGTCTCTGCACCAGAGTCATTTTTCATAAGTCTCGTAATCATTGGTGCGTTCAGGGCATATTTTTCAACAAACCAGAATCCATTGCCTTTTAAAAGTCAGGTATTCTTTCACCTTGGCAAATTAATTTTATAATGATGGATTTGTCTGGGTCTCTGCAGAGCAAACAGATCAAAGTGAAAACTCGCTGCGTAGCGAGAACAATGTAAACATGCTGTGTACCCACCGATGACGATATAATAAATGATCTGCTACTGACTTCAGACCAGGTTTCGTCACTTTCTGCTGCCTCAAGAACGCAATGCATCAACGAATTGCCTGACCACACCTCAATTTTTAAGAGACCAACTTGCCCATGGGTGCAAGTGCATTTGCTATTTAAACAAAGTGGACAGTGCATGGGAAAATGAACTGTGTCTGAAACTATAAAGACAGCTTTGCGCCTGGTGTAAAATGGGGCCCTTAATGTTTACATTCAAGCCTTTTTATGGCCATCTTTAGCTGGCTGTGGATTAAGTCTAATCCTCCATGTTTAGTGTATAGACTTGGCAACAGATTGCTTTTACATTTGCAGCAGGGCATTCTAGGACAGTGCACCCTAAACTAAAAAGGTTCTTGAGGATCTGTTTTTAAAGTTTTCTTAACCTGTTGGAACATTTGGGAAGTCAGACAAACCTTGATTACTGGGACTACGAACACTTCTTTCATAACCACAATTATTTTTGCTCTTAACAACTATAACTGCTCTGCTGCTTCTTAATGAATATATTTTCTACCACTGCCACTATGACTAACAGCTGTACTATTATTACTGCTAATGCAAACAAGAGTCAGGAACAAGGGGGGAAAAGATGCAGATTGATGTCTGTTCTCTCACTCCCACTCTTCTTTCCTCCCTCGCCCTCTCAATGGTGATGTAAGTGTTTTCTGACACGTTTTCTGTGGTATCTTTTTGTAGTGTGACCTGTGTATCTGTGTTAGGGTGGCACAGAGGTGACTAATAGAACAAAGCAGAATGGGAGAAAATGAGAGACAGAGGATAGTGTGTGTGTGTTTTGGTGAAAAGTTTCTTCAATGGGATTCAGGTATCAACTGGATGACCTCTTCTGTGTCGAGGGGGTCCTCATAGAAACACACACAAAAGAGCGACTGACACAATGAAGAAGGGAATGAAAGGGGGATGAGGTTTCACGGCCGAAAAAGGAAAACATCAGATCCCTTTCTTTTTCTGCCTCACTCACTTTCTGTCTCTTTCTTAGTGTTTGTAAAACTACAAAGGGAAAACACCTGAGCACCTTATTTCGGCACCGCTAATGTCATAGAAGGAATGTGCCACTAATGTGTGTGCGTGTGTGTGCAGCTGAATGTGCGTGTTTGTTTGGGTGTTTGAATGAGGGGAAACGGTAGGAGCCAGCATACCTCACTGACTTACCTACCTGAGAGTCTTTGAACGCTCCCCAGCTGTATGGTGGCCCATTCAGTGATCAGTGGCGTGCATGAAGTGTTTGATCACACCGTCTCAATGGGTATCTGATGGAACCTGTTTGTTTGCCAGGGAGACACTGATGCTGATATTTTGTTTTTTTTCCTCACATTGGATATAAGCCAACCACTGAAATGTGAAGACAGTATCTCAGTCAGTTGGACTTAATGCTTATTGAGTAATCATTTAACAACATTAATGGGAGGCATGATTGTTTTTTTTAATCACAATCTTTATTCACACCACCAACAATCTAATTATTGCAGCGACTCTGCCTAATTTGCATCCGTATGGAATTTATTGCATTAAAACAAGCGTTTCCTTTTTCTACCGAACTGTACCAACAAATAATATGACTGCAGCTTTGCACCACATGAATATAGTACAAAGATAAATCTATCATTACTGAATTACTCTGTATATGTGCTGAGATGCATAAGTTAAATACAGCAATTTGGGTTTGACAAAATACTTGCTGTTTTCATTTTAACTGTTTATACATGCACCGGCTGTAACGTTTAGATTGACCAAGCCCAGCACTTCAGTTTTAACCATGTATATTAAGTGACTAGACACCGTGTATACAAAGATTTGAATTTGGGCAGCACATGTATCAGTAAAGGAATGACAGTAAGATGCAGTTGGTTGAATGGTTGATCATGGTGTGGGTGGAAACTTTTGATACCCACATCATCATGATGTGGGTTGTTCATGTCCTTGTGTGAGGGATGGACAATAGATATTCCGTGCCAGCAGACGGGTGCAAAGACAGAACAAGAGGAGATGGTACAAGGACGTCTTGCTTAATTGTCACGCACATGTTGGACTGATTTGTTTATTTGGTAATTGCATAATAGTTTTTAACAAAGCATTGATCAGCATATTGTTAAGTACTTCAATTTAATTAAGTCCACTTTGTTTATGTTAAAGGTTTCTATTGTTTGTTGTGAATATGGGAATTTCAGCAATCCATCCAATCACTGACAGATTCACAAGACATCAAACAAAATACACATCATTATATGAAGAAAAGAGTTTCCCCCTGAGAACTTATAAACAGCATCTTGGATGTATTATGATAACTGATATTATAGAAAGTGCTGATGGCAAATGTCACTGAGCTCTGCTTCGTACAGACTCTGATGTTATTTTGGCATAATGGCCTATTTAAAGCATCACTCCTTGAAAAGTTTTTTTTATAGAAAATGCAAAGGGAGGTAGGACATCTTGTATGGATACAATGAAGATGGAGAATGCAGATGAATGCTACATGGAAATGGACAGCAGCATGGACAGAAATGAGTCAAGGGAACACAAACATTAAATCAAAGTTCTGTTAACTTCTGTAGCCAAGGTAAATAAATGCTCTGGTCACTATTTGAGGAAATATAGTAGCAAAGTAGCTGACCAGAGTTGTGTCTCAAAATGTTTCACAACACAGAGATTGCAATCATAAGTGCTTTGCACAAAATGAACAAAAACATATTGATGTTAATTCAAATTAGACGAAATCAGCAGGTTAAGTGCACTGCTGCTGAGCAACAGTATAGCAGCTATTGGCAACTCTCTTAAAGCCCTACAATTTGTTGTAACATTGGTTATATCATAGTCAACCTTTGGGGAAGCTATAATGGTGTCAGAAAATGCTTATCACCCAACCCTTTAGGGAACATCTGGGTGTGACACCCAGTGGTACAATTTGGTATACCAGTCCAGTATTTAGCTTTATATTAGTATTTGCTATGTAAACATTTACATAAGCCATCACTAGAATACAGAAACAAAAACAGCAAGAGAAAAATTGAATAGAGTTGGGGAGCCCTTATTTGATGACTCACTATATGGAGTGGTCATACATTTTAATTTGCAGGGCGTTTGTGAATTTCTGGTGTGTCCTATGCAGCAGGGGCCACACACTGCTGCAACTCCGTCTGCCAAGAGACTGCTGCAGAATAGGAAATATTAAGTGGCCATTCTCAGACGTGTGTTCCAGCATCAGTATGACATTTTACGTAGTTCTTTCAGTCGAACCATCATGGTCATAGAGCAGAAGAGCTATGTGCAATGTTTGTGCAGAGTTTCTTTAATTTTACTTTATTCGCAGACGCTTTGATTGTCCACAGAGGATGAAGTCTAATACTTTGTCTTCTGTTTTTGCTCCATTTCTGCCAAAACCTGGTATATCAAGCATCTGAATCTGCAGCTTAGGATCTTGAAAACTCATTTAATTAATGTTTCCAGAGAGTGTAATGTATTGTTCAGCATAATACGTGTTTGGTTCTGTGCCTGATTTTAAAATATGCACCTAATCATGAAACGCTCGTCTTTTCGAGTAATAGATTGATCCCAGAGACCAAAATCCATTATGTTGGTTCTTGAGACCAAAGCTACAGTTACACTTACACATTGGCCAAGCTAGCATTCAACAGTTTGCGTGCAACCCATCCAAAATGCAAATGGAAAGTAATACCACGATATGGATGATTAGTATTGAGTATATGAGTTTTAAGTATTGCTACTGCAGCATATTTGATCACATTTGTGTAATCAATTGGAGATGGTTCAAGCTAAATGTTGTAACTCTCTAAATGGAAAATCCAAATAGAATCTGGTATTGCGATGATGTTGGACAGTTCAGTCTACACGTCTTAGTGATGCAGTCTAGAAACAATATAGGCATGATTTTGCTGGCACAATTTTCAAGAGAATGGTTTTAAATTGTTAATAAACAGGAATACGACATTGCCCCGTATGTGGTCAGAGAATTGATGAACAGTATGAAGGCAGAATGAGCCAAAAATGGAGAAGGTACAAACTCCAAGTCTTTGAGCCAGGAGTTTTAACCGGAATTTAGAGTGAAACAGGAGATGGTTCCCCTTCATACTATAATCTTGCTCACATGCAAGATTTATTAATTCCAAAAGTGCTCTTGTATACAAAATGCGTTCAGCTGTTGGTAAATATTAGGACTATCAATAAAGTTGAATAAGCAATAGTCGAAGCTAAGCTCTTTTATTTGCTGCCAGATGATTTATTCCGTCATCTGCTCACATCACTTCTGGATATTCATTCCAACTTTCCCATATTTTCCACGCAGGTGTGTGTGTGTGTGTGTGTGTGTGTGTCATATCAGAGTTGGCCATGTGTTTTGAAACTTTACCCCTCACACCCCAGCATGCACATGGATCGCTCCACATGCCAGCTCATCACCAGGCCTGGAGAGCGAGTGCATTATGGGTCTGTCTGTGTGTGTGTGCACGTTGATATGTGGGTGTTCCTTGATTACTCTAGTCTATGAAGGTATAAGGTTAACTACCAGTGCAGCATTTACTGAAAGACTACCCTGGAAGGTGCATCATCATCATCATCATCAAAACTGAGCTGATGGCTTCATAATGACCGTAATACAAAAAGACTGACTTTGTACCTTCCGTCGTCTTCATCTGTTTCTGCATTCTCTTCCAAATTCTGGTTGTGATTATATAAAAAACAAACCCATCTATTTATACAACCCCATGAGCACATGCTTTGAAACTCTATGGTCTGATTGGAGCTTTGCCAGGAGATGGACAAACAGTTTTGTTGTGCCTCCAATGAACAGTTTGGTAATAGTTTTAACTTTTATTTTTCTTTTCCTCAGATGTTCGGCTTACCAAGGGGTTGTTTCTGAACATTTGAGGAATGATGGCACAACAGACCCCTTCAGTTCAATCAGATCAGTCCCCTAAATAGGCCTAATTTTCTTTTCATCGAGATCCATGAATTATTCTCTGGAAAGTTTTTTTTAAACATAAACATGGTAGAGAAAGCCCTGGATCTGCCCCTTTGTCAGGATCTGCGTCCACATTTCATGGGTCCTTTTATCACCGATGTCTCATTCATCCACAAAGTTTCATTAAAATCTGTTCACTAGTTTTTGCTCAATCCTGCCAGCAGACAAACTAACATTCACAATATATATCCTTGCTAGATGTGAATAACAAAGGATTATTATAGTTATTAAAACATATCTAAATTTTATATTTCCAAACATCTGATCATATGTTTGTTTGTTATGTTTAAATTCATATACAAGAAACACCAGTCAACTGATGATCTAATATACATTTTAAATATTGTTATTTTCATGTCTTCTGTGTACGTTTTGCAGTGGGTGTCCCAGAATGGACGTGTTACATGTGTACATTTGCAACAAAACTGTGGTAAACATGGGTTGGCCTATCTGCTTCTGCCGGTCTATACTTCAAACTGTATGTTTTAGTTTTGTTTTGTCTTTTGCTTCAGCTACTGCTACTGCCCGACATGTGGTTAGAAATAGTGTGTCACCGATGCTTTGTGCGTATTCCCTTGGCCTGAAGAGAGCAGTGATGTAAGACTTGGATGAAGGATTCCTTCCTGAATTTGTGATTGTCAGGTTTTCTCAGACTTTTATATGACTTTATGTTGACATCAATTTATAATGACTGTTATTTTGCAGAATCATACAAAAACAACACTGATGCATTTACTGAAGGAAAAAAAGGGACCTGAGCTTTCGTTGATAACAGTGGTTCTAAAATTTTCCAGTGTTTAACTCGGTTCAGCCAATTAATACATCAGTCCGGTAAAATACATCCTAGATTCATAAGGGCTAGAATTAAGTTCTTGAAAGTGTTTAAAAGGTGTTGATTCAAGAGTCATTACCAACACCAAGGAGGTTATGTTTTCTCCCCAGGCCATTTGTTGGTTGCTTGTTTGTAAGCAGGGTTACGCAGAAACTACTTGATGGATTACCATGAATCTCGGTGGAAGAATGCAGTATGAGTCAGGGAAGAACCCATTAAACTTGAGTGCTTATCCGAATCAGGGGGCAGATCCAGGATTTTTTTTTAAAGTAGTGCACTATACTGATTACTATTCAAGTTTTGAGAGTTGTTTCGTTGAATTGTGTATGATTAATTATAAATAACATTTTATGCAGTTAAATAATCAGTGTTTTCCCAGGAACTGCACTTTATAACCTTCATAAAGGAGGATTTATTGGATACTGTGGGCATTAGCTTTAGCTAGGTGGTCCTAATAAATTGACTCCTGACGACAGTGCATTAATTGGTCTAGGCCCGTATATTACTTTGTGTTGTGGTCTTTAAATGTACAGACTCCATTTTCTACCATAATAGGATTTCGTTACGATAAGGAGGAATATGTCCGACTGTGGGTTCATGATTTTTTTTTCTGCTACCGTTCAAACGTAGATGAGTCATTTGTTCTTTCCCGTCTTTAAATAACATTATAAAACATTTCTCAAAGGTCAAATGCTCCAGTGTACCGAACATGTTTTGGGACACTTTGGGCCCATTACTCGTATGTATGTTTGTGAGTGGCACAGAGCTACTTTGGAGTGACTGTTAACAAAAAGGGTGAATCATCCCACCTCTGGCTAGATGTCTCCCCACCAGGGACTATTGTAAATATTTGAGAGGAACTGTTGACATGAAGATAACACTGACTAATGGATATGCAAGCCTGGACTCAAGAAAGCCCCGATGGGACTGTGGGAGTGATTAAGAAAAGGATGGGGGGGCTATTGGAAGGGTGGTGGAGGAGAGGATGGAAACGTGATAAAAGACGAAGAGTAGAGACATCGAGAGGGGAGTGGGAGGTGTAAAGGAGGGAGGAGTGATGTAACAGAGGGGAGAGTTGGGGGGGACAGATTGTGTGGTGGGTGAGAGGTGAAGGCAGGTGGGAGAAACCCATGTGGAAACTCATGAACTGAAGAGGACAGTTTAGCTCTCAGTGGGGCCTTTTCTTAATCCAAAAACTGAGCAAAACCAAAATGAAAGCCGCAATCACACGAGCTGAAATTCACTCATTCAAATAAATCCTTCATTGAAAAATTGTTCAGTCGTTACTTGTTCAGTCACTTGTTCAGTCGTTACGGTCTCATTTTCCCATGTCCTGATTTGTGAGCGTACGCTGCAGTTTCATTTGATGAGCGGAAAGGAAGAAGTGAAGGGATAGGAGGCAGCAAGGGGAAAACTTTCCATTCCAGCACTGGTGTTTAGTTTAAGATTATATCAATATTGATAAAACTGTCTGTAACACTGATTACAGGCAGATTACCTTTACTTTTCTGAGAAATGAACAACAGGGAGGAGGTGACTGCTGCTATCTAATAAACAATTTAATACCAAGCCTGTAGGAAAGTCTCTCCTGGATAACAATAGAGTCCCATACGTTTTGATTACAGAGATGTAGCAATGTTTCTGCTTTTCAGTGATTAAAAGCACTTCTATTAACAAGAGAGGTCTGAGCAGAATTTGGCCTTGAGATCACTTTGTTTGTTTTTTTTGACTCACAAATTTTGTTTCAGCAATATTTGTTCTCGAACCAGCTTCTGAGAAATGTTTAGATATTAGTACTGGAGTCAGGTTTCAGAGGGGATTCTTAAAAAGCACATCTGCCAGCCTGATTATCTGTCTCTGCTGTTATCCACACACTCAATGTTGGACTCCATCCACCCATCCCCGCACTACAATTATTGGCCACAAGCTTCTCCAAGACAAAACAGCAAACTAGCGTCATTATGTAGTTTGAAATGGGCACAGTAAGCAGTAAGAGTAGAACTCTTTCCCTTAAAAGGAGGAGAACATTCTATGCAAAGCAGCATACTCTTTAATCTTGGACTAATATCTGTGACATTTGGAGGATGGTGGCTCTCTGTTCTGCATCTTTCTTCTTTATGGGGCTGTTTCTCTTCTGGCCTGTTTGTGTTCCTTAATGTCGCTGTCTATAACTTGACTGTATCCAGGCCTGCGTAGAGTATTTGGCTGTGGAGACAATATAACACTGTTACTACTTTCTTCAAGTATGTTGCCATGCAGCTTTCTCCTGCCACCACACATGTGTGCTCTTCAATGAATCTGCTTTGTATCCGTTTTAATTGTCTTGTTTGTGTTGCTCAACATGTAAACATGTCATCTTTCTAATGTTTTTACCCAATCAATTACAAGATTCAGCTTCTTAAGTTTAATCCGTGTTAGACCAGTAGAGCAGCACTCAAACTTTTTTTTTTTTAAACTTTTGTGTCATATCAGTGCAGTGCCTGTTTTGAACATGCCTGTTTAGAATGGGTTGTTTGTCTGGCCTGTGGAGCTGCTGGCAGCTTTTTTTCTGAAACTATCAAAGTGACCTGCCAATGCTAGTTGGCTATTTAGTCAAATGTTAACAATATTGAACTGATTGCCTGTTCAAATTCCACCTGACTGCACTTCCTTGGGCCCTCTGCAACACACATTCCAAACATGAAGCTGAAATTTGTTCTCCAAATACTAAAGCCACATCCTGACAGATGGACAACTAGTAGATTAATCAATAAAATAACAAATGCGGCTTAATTTACAATAAATTCAATCACCAACCCCAATATTGTTTAAATGAGATCATAGAGATGCCCATAATAAAAAAAATGTGTTCAAACTGATTAGATTTAGTGCCAAACTAAGTTCAAAACAAACATGCATTGGCTTCCTTTTACAATGGAAAATACAACTCTTCCGTTATCCAAGCATAAAAGGGGCATGTTAAGAATTCAGAATGTGAGCAATGCCATGTTTCAGTCAATTAACAATCACGAAAAAGGGAAAACCACAATGTAAGACATGGAATCTCAACAAGCCATGAAGAATGTGGAAAAATGAGTGTAAAAACATAGACAAAAAGAACGAAAGGAATCTTCAGTGGAGGTCTAAAAGGCACTTTGCCCCAGTTTACACTGAAGATTCAACACACATGTTGGTTTAGCAAAGTTCTGAGGAAATTAATTCATCAGGGAAAACTAAAGTTTGCCCCAACCACTGCCCTGACCCAGTGGTTTCAGCGTCTGGCACTGAGGCCCCCCTGAGACAAAACTGAGACAACTGTGCATTTTTTTGTGAATATGTAAAATGCAGAAATGTTTGGTTATTAAAATTCAGCAGGCCAAAGACAGTAATTAACTTTAAGTTGATTTTCAGAACACCAGAATGAACCCTCATGTATCTGTGGTGAACCGTATAACCCATCGAGAAGCTTTCACAGTGGCATGAAAGTTTAAGTAGTCGAAATGCCTTAGGTTTGGTCTTAGATTTACCGGACCTTCCATCTGTGACTCTCTTCTGACGACCCTGCTGCAGTTTGTCCTGAAGAAACATCTCATATTTATATTCCATTCCCTTTTGGCTAACTGGTGTGACTCTTACTTCTAGGGTGGAGACTCTTGCAGGGTGGACAGAGACGACACACCTGCACCCACATTGCCTGCCCTTGCCATCGAGTGTGTGGTTCAACTCCAGCTCCCATATTAACACACACTTTGAATTATACACCAAGTTAAATTCTTAAGGAGGCAGACCATTAAATTAGAAAATGAAACTGCCCTTAGCTAATACATTCCAATCCGATTACCTGTTAACAGTCACTGACATTTTGATCAGAGGTGCTATGATTTATTTTATTATAAAGGGATCCTTGAGAGAACAAAAATCTTCCATTGGCTCATTTTAAATGGGAAAAAAATACAGTTGCATCTTCAGTTTCACAAACACAGTATTGGAATTATCATTAGCTCTATTTGCCTTTTTGATTTCCTACTGCTCCAAATTTGATTAAAATCAAAGCACATTCACATGGTTTGTAGTGATTCAGAGCGAGAGAGACAGGGGTGAGTCAATGTCATTTGCAGGTTCAATTGGATACAGCATTTTGAGCTGTTGCCCAACTTGTTGTCCGTAAGCTCTGTGGTCTAGGTAAGCGTACGTGTGTGTGTGTGTGTGTGTATGTGCGTGCTCATGCGTGTGCTACGTTAAGTGTTCCAGGAATCAGAGTGAAATGAGAGGGGGGAAAAAAGGTTAGAGCTCCAAAGGACGTTAACTACAACCTGGAGGGCGAGCCTTCCCATCTCTCCCCCACATGTACGCACACACATCAAAATAACCTGTTGCCCAAAGTTGAACCCCAGAAAGACAACAGAGCAGATATATGACTATTTTACATTCTGTACTTTGATATGTTTTAAACAATTTTCTCAGCCAGTGATGAGATGAATAATTTTTAGGTATTTAAATTGAGATCTAAATTTCCTCATCACAAGTTCTCCATGATGGTGCAGAGTGGAGATGTCTATGGTTTATAGTTTAAGTGATAATGTTGGATAAATTAAAGGTCGACTACCTCCTCTTAATGCTCTGGAGCTTTAGTAGTAAACATGGTTAAAATGTTTAGGGTAGTTAGACATTTCCTGTTGAGTAATGAGCAGTGATGCAGCAAAAACACTACATGTGAATATATGTTTGTGTAATTGAATGTTTCATTTAATGTGTTGTCTTCCACATCAAAGCATGCGTCAGCGGGTGACATGGAGATCCTTGTAGACTGGTTCAAGATGTCTCCAGGTTCTTTAGTGTTGTGTTCCTACAAATTTGTTGGATCGTGCATGTGCCTCCGTGTGTTGTACATCCAAGTGTGTGTGTATGTGTGTGTCTTTTGGTCAAGGTAGGAGTGTGTGAGTCATGCTGCGTACAGCTGTGGTCCAGATGAAGGAGGCCACCTGCTCCCTCCCTTTTCTTCATTTTCTTCTTACCTCCATCATTTACACGTTCTCCCAGACATACAAACAACCTCCAATTAGGCCAACCTTGACTCGCTCCATGCCTAGGCTTTACACACATGATGTGCCTCATATTTGGTATGTGCTCATGTTGGTGCTGTTTGCATGGGGCAGATTAAAGGGAGAGATAAAGGAACGGAGTGAGGAGACATTGGATTCAGTTCATTGGAAGTTTCATCTGTGCTTCCTTGTTCTATTTATTTTAGTCTAATCATAGGACTTCAGAAATGAAGGTGAATTTACTGCCGTTCTGCTCCATGTGTTAATTTCTTGATCGCTCACTTTTTGCGTTTTACCAAATCAAACTCTTATCTGACCCTGTCCCAGTCAGGAAGCCTGACTGCTTGTGGTTGGTGTGTTTGTGTCTCCTTCAGTCACGGTGGTCGTCGGTTGGACCACACTAGGTGTGTTATGTTTTCTGCATGTGCGTGAGTTTGGAGGGATGTTATGTGTCGGCTTGCATGCTTACGTGTGTGTGTGTGTGTGTGTGTGTGTGTGTGTGTGTGTGTGTGTGTGTGTGTGTGTGTGTGTGTGTGTGTGTGTGTGTGTGTGTGTGTGTGTGTGTGTGTGTGTGTGTGTGTGTGTGTGTGTGTGTGTGTGTGTGTGTGTGTGTGTGTGTGTGTGTTGCAGTGGAGGACCATATCAACTAGCCATATCAAATCTGAGGATAAATATCTGGCATCGCTTTGCCTAATTTCACCCAACCAATCAACCTGCAGTCTCTGTGCTGATTGGTGGAGGGGATGTAATCTGAATTCCTGAAGGTTATGCTAATTACCAAGCATGCTGTTCTACTTGTGTTTAATCCTAGAATTGGTATTCATAGATCAGTTCTGTTGTTCACCTTTTCAGAGTTTAGGCTCAATGTCTAATTGAAGTTGAACATATTTACTTTGTCCATGACTTTGACCATTTAACTAACAAAGCAGTACGATTTGAGCAAAAAACGGACATTTTTCAAGGATCTACTTGTTAACAGTTTTCCATCCAATTATCTAAGCCATGCATTACATTTTGGCCCAGGTCATGCTCCAGAAATGAAAGGAAATGAATCAGAAAGATGGATACTGTACCACACTGCACTCTCTTGTTACATTTACCTAATTCTTATATTTGATTAGAGTTCGCTAATTGTATTTTTGAATCTGAGTCACTTTATCAATCAAGTGTTTATAGCGATTGTAAATCTGCTTTTAATAAAGTTGTGAAAATCATCATGAAATCAGCCATTTTTTGCAAACAGTAATATTTTTGAATCATCTTCAAAATATAAGTTGTGTATCTGGTTAATTTTGAAGTTACGCACAAAAACAGTTAAAGAGAATCTACCGTTGAGATATCAATAAAAAACCATTGAGAAGTCATTGCGTAATTGAAAAGCACACCCGCTGTTTAACTCCCACTCCTCCTGACGCTTTATAAGAGCATATCAAAACGTCTGGTCTATAAATGGTATTTCTGTGTTTATCCCTGTTCTCCATTTCAGCCTCCATACATTCCAGTCAAATGAGGCCTCCCATTGGGCCCAGTCAGTAATCAGCCCACTGGCTGGCTGCTGCTGTTCTGTAATAATATTCTAATAAGCAGTGACTGCTGCTTTGATGAAGGCCTGCTACTCCTACTGCTGATCTACTGAACTTACTCCTACTTGGGTAATTAAATATATCTGGAACCAGGGAAAATGGACCACCGGCTCTCCTAGTTTCTGCTTTTCCTCTCTCTCTCTCTCTCTCTCCGTCTTCCTCCTCGTTCTTGTTCTTCAAGTTTTTTTCCTTCCTCTCTCAACTCTTTAATTTCTTATTTGTTATTGTTTCTCAGGTCTGATAGAAGCTTAGTGCTGAACTGCCGCTCTGATCTCACTCCTACCCAGGTAATTAAATCAAGAGAGGGGACAGTGGGAACATGGACCACCAGTGGGAGGATGGAGAAACAGATTTCAAATGTTTTCCTTTCTTGTTTTTTCAGTTTGTCTATGATCACCCATGATCAGCCATTTTTTAACTAAATCATTTTTGCTATCCCTCATTTTGTCTTCTTTCTCTCTTAGTTACTGACTCTTTCTCCCCTCCCCCTCAATCCCCTTGATTGACTTGTGTGGGTGAACAGGCCAATTTGTTCTCCCGGCATCTAAAATTACCTGCCTGTCTGTTTGGATGTGGAGAGGCACAGATAATTTCTGCTCTCCCATCAGTGACTACGGTTCATGCCATTCACATAAAATCAAAATCAGCATTGTTTGTATAGCCCTTTACAGAAGGTCATTTCCTAGGGTCACTTCCTGAAATGATATCAAAGTTGTTTGCATGAGGCAGTTTTCCATAACGGAGACCTAGTCGAACACAGAGCTATAAGAACTGAAATCAAAATACAAGACATATTCAGTGATAAACTTGGGCTGTAATGAGTCACTGAACATAATATTGCAAAGCCCTCTTTTGTCTATATTTAGCAGTATTGTCTCATATAGGCATCATCGTTTATGCCATAAAATAAAAGTCTTCATATTCACGTGTCAGGAAACAAAGTTCCTTTCGGCCTGTTTATAATTAAACTAGAGATTAATCGCTCAAGCTCTGGTGGTGATCTTCAGTTTTTACAGAAACACATTGTTTTAATCAGTAGTCCAAATACAGTAGTGTCTGTGGTAACGTTTACTTGCTGATTAATAGATCCTCAAACGTTATCCCCTGTGTAGATGTTCTTCTATGGTACAAGGTACTGCGAGTAGACTCTAAGACGACCTCCTTTTAGTGTACACCCAGTTCCTCTCCTCTGTTGAGAGATGGTTTCAAGATCGCTGTAAATATGACAGATGAAGTGCACCTCGGCGGAGCCTTAGGAAGGTGTGAGTGAGAACTTTTTGGTCTCATTCCTGGTTCTGTCTGGCTCTTGTTCAGCTCCTGTTTCACTGTCCTGTCAGCCATCATACTGGGGATCTGGTATTAAACAAAACAAAACCAACATAGTGCGGATTCCATTGTGTGTTTGTGGTTTTTAACTTGGCCTTTCTGGGTCGTTTTGGAATTCTAGATATAATTTCAACCACACAGGCAAACACACATACAGATACTCAATATCCAGTTGAAATAACATTGCCTTTGTGTTCTAAGTGGTGCATTAATATTGGCATTGCTGCCTCGGATTAGGAAAAACACAGCAGATGTTTCTAGGCAGACATTCTAATTTTACAGCTTTGCATTGAAACTAATCGAGGCAGATTTGTTTCTACCCATATGCTTGTTTTTTGTGTGGCCAGGATTTTGTGGCTACATCTTCCAGCCTCCAGCTTGCCTGGCTCTTAGTGCAGATCTCTGTGCTCACTAGCTGCACCTCTTCCCTGTTTTGCCAGCTCATTCTTTGGATGGAGAATGTGTTTATTCTTTGTCAGTGTGAACATTATTTCATTTAATTTCTTCCCTGGTTTGTGGAGACTGTGGTGAGGAGGGGTGACCCAAAGGAGATAACATTGCTGTGCGTGCTTGTGTTTGTAAGTGGGTCTGTGTTTACTGGGCTTCTTGCATGTTGTTCAGAATTTTAACTTCCATTTGAAATAAATCAAATTTTATCTCTTTTTTTATGGGATGCTTCCTTGAGCCAAACTCTGTCATTCCTAGTTCAAAGACATTTTTGCAAAATCCTGCTAACAGAAAAACAAACTGCATTGAAAACATACCTGTGTACTCTGCCAAGGCCTTACAGTTCTACACATGATATCTTAGGTCTTAAAGTTGAAATGTATATAAAAAAAAGTGATTTTAAAAAAAAAACTGGACCCTCCCCTAATTCAGAATTGTAATTTTTGTATAGTCCAGCAAACAAATAAAGCAACTAACAGGCAACCTGACAAATAGACACGGGTGAAAACTAAAATGGTGGAAACAAATTCCAACAAATCTGAAGACTTTAGTTGTGGCGCACAGGCACCACAACTAAAGAAAATAAGTGACCGAGTTATGTTGGCGCTTCTTTCAGCAGCTTTCCATGTAGATCTTTAGAGAATTAGAAAAGACTGACTAATACTAGATAAACACCAGAGTCAAGCTGTTGATATTACAAACTAAACCAAACACAATGACTACAAATTGTGTGGTAAATGTTTAGCTACATCAGTACTTCTGCACATGACCTTTAAGTGAAATTTTGTTTAACTCTGATCTTTAGCTTTTTAGAAATGTGGTTTATATGTTAGGGATTACACGTCTGTGGACATGTTTGACACCAGGCCGTCTGATCCTGGCTGCATTCCTCAAGCAAACTCCTCCACACATTTCCCTTAAGGTCCCAATAAAGTTGCCTGCTAATACAAAGTTTATTAGTCCACAGAGCGGCAAACTCAGAATCTTTCACAAGTGACTTGTTATTGTTTTTTAAAGCTCTGTTTACTCTGAACAGCCCCTCAAACCCAGGCCCTGTCTGGGCTTCGACCCAAACGCTTTATTAGCTAGATGAGTGTTGGGTGGCCAAATCTGAAAGCGTGACTGTCTGCTAATCGTGTGTGCGCACATGCACAACTGTTACAGGGAGTTTATATATTTATATGCATACCTGTTTGTGTGCGAGTGTATGTTTTAGACCGCTTTTGACCAGTTGCTGTGGTGTGGTTGAATTCACCTCTTAAAATGTTAGCGGGGAGGTGATTGTTGCATTATTTGTTTCTTGTTTTACAGAGTCTACAGTGCAAACACGTATTTATGTCAGCCAGCTGTTTTCACCTGCTGACAGGTGCAACGCAGGTCTGCAAGTTATTTACCACTATTACTCGTGCTTTTGCAGTTTTTTTCACCACAAAGAATGGTTTGGTAATGGAATCGTCGGAATATATGGCAAGAAAACTGAGAAAACTTTGCCAATGTGGCATCAGATCTTATATCTACCAGGTTTCTGTGCCATATTTTTGTGTCACCTAAATGCCCTAGCTGGCGGCACCAATGCAATGTCATGAAGTCTCATTTACATGACCCTGCAAAAGGGCCAACGGTGTGAATATCATTGGCATCATCAGAGAGGGTTTTCTTTCCTGTAGGCCTCAGTAACTCAGGATAGGTGTTGCATCAATCAAAAGACTTGATTAAGTTTGAATTTACATCGTTTGGAATATCATGGATGCAACTCAGAATTTATTTGCGGAAGATAATCAGAAGATAATGAAACTCTGAGTTATATCTTTTTTTTTGGTGTTTATAGGAAAACCAGAGGTTTTACAGGTGCACTAACATTTGAATGACTTTTAAATGGTGTATAGCCAGATAGCATCAGTAAGTTTATGTAAGTCACTTAGTACCAGTATCTCATAATAATATCACCAGGTCTTTTCAAACAACTCCTTCACTCTTGGAAAAGTAGATTTAAACTTACAACTTACAAGTTTCATACATGTGACCTACATGTTTGATATACATGAGTCATCTAGGTCAATGGAGGATTAATCATCTGATAACTTTCAAATGTGTATACACCCAAAGTCAAATAAAGTGCTGAACAGTCATTATTTTAGTGTGAGCTCCATATTCTCAGGTTTCCTTCTTGAGCAGTTTGCCAGTTAAACATCATCAGCTCTGCTGGCTGAGAAGTCGACGTCCAGTCTACTCGCTGAGAATAACATGTATGCGTTGATACATTTCTGTTTTATCGCAGTCGAAGTGGATTCACTTTTATTCTTCACAGGCCAGTTTGCGAGTAAGAACTGTTCTTATATAACTTGTATGCGGATACATGCAGCGATAAGGAGAGAGATGAATAGAGCTGTGGGTTTTGAGGGATTAAATTGTCATGTGGTCATCATGATCTCACCTGAAATGATATTCCTTGTTGATAGGGGTCCTCGTGAACAAGTAAGACTATTACAAGAGATATTTGAGATAACACGTTCTACATTATCGTAAAATTACGTTCTGGTTTTTGATTTATTATGAATTGCAGATGCATGGAATTCACTTATCAGGCTTTTATAGTTTGAACCTACGTTCTTATACACTTCATATCAACCATTGTCCCTCTTACTTGATGTTCACAGTAACAAAATGTTACATATTGCTTTCCCCAGGCTTTCTAAACAGATTTCATTGTCTGATGTCTAGAATTACTTTTCAAACTCTCTGTTCCTTGCATGCACAGATGTAATATGAACAACTAATTGCGAAGAATCCTGGTTGAGATTATGGCTGTGCAATACGACGATGTATATCATGGGATTATAGAACAACTTCTTCCATATTAAGCTCTATTGTCTATTTCGTGTTATCACACTCTTAGCAGTGATATTTTCCAGATGACACTTGGAGTTCTTCCACACAGATGAACAAGGAGCTCATAAATAAAACAGGGGCTGCTTCTCTAAATTGTGGTCTGGTATGACAAGTCTGACACGGACCAGAAAACCATACTTTTAAACTAATGCTAATACTGGTCCCCACAACAGAAGGTAGAGAAGACTCATGTCAAACACTACAGAGAAAGTCTTTTGAAAGATTTTGAAGCCCAGAGTCGGATGTAATAAGAGGCTTCCACTAATGGTACAATGGCAAATGATCATGATTCATGAAGATGGCAGGAAGTAACTTGCATCTGCAAGGACATGGAAGACAGAGGTTAAACGCACTAAAATCCAATTCCCGACAAACCTGAATTCTTTTAAAGTTGAGTCAAGATTTGCAGACTTTAACTAACGAACTATACAGTTGCTCCTTTGACAGATAATGAAAAACTGACTTTACAGGCAATGGAAGTACTGCGGGAAGTTTTATGGGGATATGGGCACATTCTCTGGTGCAGAGATGCCAACACCACAATGAAATAAAGGATGTAAAGTTCAAACGCAAACAGTCAACCTCTATTTCTGTCTTAATTTCTCTGGTTTAAAGCTCAGCGAGAGACAAATTCCTGTTCACAATGATTAACTGAGTCATGTAGGATCTTCACATGGAAATGTGAAGTGGTTTTTCTCCGCAGTACGATGCTTGTCAGGAGCAGTTAAACTGACATGGATGCACTTCCCTCCAACCGCTGCTGAGGGATGAGACTATATGCATGTGTTTTTTTTATTTATTGATATTTCATTGTCATTATTGAGAAAATATTGTGGAGTGAAGTATTTTCATTTGATCTGTGAGCACTTCCGTAGTAAATCTCTTTAACTGTGTTCATCTTTTGCACTTTCTACATCCTAACCCTTTCTCATCCCTCTCACCTTCCCTCCATCTTTCCATCTCCCTCTCATTCTCTCCGACTCGCTCTCTCTCTCTCTCTCTTTAGTAGGTCAACATGTCCTGCCTCCTCTCCACATTAGTTGTTGTCTTGCTGGATCACGCAACCATTTACAGCTGGGACTCATTAGACCTGTCTGTGTGTGTGTGTGTGTGTGTCTTTGTGTATGTGTGTGTGTTCACCAGGCCAGGGTAATTCCCGGTCTGTCTTTGATGAGCAGGTTGGTCCAAGGCTCTGGGCGGAGAACTGTAGGATGCTTCACACTTGGATGATACGCTGGTGTTTGTAGTTTTCCACGCATTGCTTCCGTCTCGCATGTGTCACGACGTTGACTGCAGTCAATTCGAGGGAACACAACTGTATGGAGGCATGCCCATGTTGTTGTGTGAGATTTGACACCTGTCATCACTTCTCTGGCCTCTCTATTGCCTCTCAGTCGACACTAAAGAATACATGAAGGGGTCTGTTAAATCAGTGATTCATTTGTAACTGAGATTTCATTAGTTGTTGAAATGCCAGTTATTTTTGTGGTTGTTGGATCTGTACGATATGAGCAACATAAAAACAAACAAACAATTGACAAATAACATATGCATCATTAGTAATATTAGTTATTCATTTTCTCAACTGAAGAATTCGGAGGAAATGTATTTGCAGGTGTAGGTTGCAACAGCAGCTTGTATGTCATGTCTTCGTGTTTCTCTAATATTTCACAGGTTTGTTTTGAGCGATCAACTCTACTTTTATGTCTCATTTATAGACTCTCCCTGTAAAAAAGGTTATAGTTGGAGATGGAGTGCTGTGATTCTGTTTTCGATGTGTCGATTAGTCCAACAATATTTGTTTTATTAATCTATGGGTTTTTAATTTTAATTTTTCCTCTGAATATAGCAGCATTTAAAACTTGAACTTTTGCCTATTAAACAGAAGTTACATTAACTAAGTCATTATTTGACGCATTCATATTAATTGATATACAGTTTTCCATCTACACATCCTGCATGTACCCAGCACTTGAAACACAGACATCCACAAATGGGCACACGCTTGTTCAACAATGGAGTCATTGGTTGTGTGTAGGTTCCCCACTGATACTGAAACAGAGCCCAGGATCATCACAGAGAACATGTTGGTTTCTCACTCTACTTGCTTTTTCTTTTTTCATGATTGTTAATATAACTTTGCCCTTAATTCTAAGCAAATGGACAGTTATTGAGAGGGAGAGCGTTGTAACCCATAAAACGCTGCCTCCAGACGGGTTCTGTGTTGAAGAGCCCCACAGTTCCAGAGCTCCATTTTATTAGGTCTCTGTTTAAAGAATTTCCACACTCTTCATAATCAAGTTTGGGCTTTTGGGGATAAAGTTTAATTACCAACACGCCTGCCTTTTCAGCGTCTCCATAATTGAGGATGAACAGATACAGTGTGACGCATTGACACATTCCACACAAATTAAAGTACTATGTTGAAATGTAAAGTTTCAGGCTTTTGTATGAACCAAACATCACAGAAAATCCCCTTTTATTTTTTCAATCTGGGTCTGTTACAAACTGAATGAAAGCAGACAATATATAATTATGCATCTGGATATAATTCTAATTAGATATAATGGTTTACACTTTGTCTATAATTGGTTTTCTTTTGTAATAATATGTATTTATGTAACTTGTAAAATGGCACTGCCAAAATGTTGCATTATTTTTACCATCTCAAATATTTATACGGTTTAATTTGCGTCATTTAAACGCAAACATGTTTACTTGGGACACAAACTGATGCATGAGGTCAATCATCCCATCTCTGATGCTCAATCAGCCTGCTGGCCCTGATTATTCACATGTGGGGTAAAAGCTATAGTTTTATACTGTAGTTGCAGCTGCATGTTGGATATCTACAGATTTAACGTGGTATTTGTGGCCTGTCAATGATTCGCTGTATCTTCTATGGGTTTGTTTTTTTCTACACACTGCATGTTTCTCACGGCATTGTGTATATTCCATTCATAAGTACAAAGACACAGCTGCAACAGTCACTGTGGGATTCATCTATTACTCCCATGTTCAGCTTTGCCTCCATTCAGCCAGAACAACTTTTAGCTTGTGTTTGAACAGGAATTGGGAGCACGACCACATCACAACCCTGTGGGGAGTTTCAGTGTGGCAACAGCGCTCGGACCTTTCATTCAGCCAGCTTTGTTTAATTACAGGTCAAAGACACCTCAAGGTTTCTGGCCACAAACATGTAACAATCCAAAGAGCGAAACCCCCTGGAGGGTACCTCCCGCATCGTAAATCACGTGATCCTAAAATTTTTCTCTGGATGTCTTTGTGCATTGATTTATGGATCACTGCATTGAACCATAAATAGTTTTGTAGAGTTATTTGTTGAAACACTCCACCACCTCTGGGGGGTGGGAAATACTTGTACAAACTATACTAACGGTCAGTGTTGTGTCCAGTTTGTGGAGTGACTGTGGAGCAGAATGATACAGCAGATTTTTTTTGCAGTGGGCAGTGAGACTGCACCACTTTTGATGGCCAACATGCCTTAACTGTCTTATTATCTTAATCAAACAAACATGTCTAATGTGTGCAGGCTAGCATGTCACATACTATTTTGAATTCATATAGTTTTGGCAATGTAGTCCTGTTCCCGTCGTGGGAACCTCAGAGTTTATCTGGGCCTCCTACGTGATAGTGTCACCACATGAAGGACTGCAAAGCAGTTCACTATATTTTTTTCTCCTCACGCATCTACACTGTTTCCAAAGTGGTGATCGTCATTTGATCTTTAGGGTTCTTCACTTGTGGAATAACCTCAGGGTGTACACACATGAAAATAAATGCAGTGTCCTCTTCAGTGAATCTCTTCTTCTCTCCTTCCTTGTTTGAAGTCTGTTCTATCCCTGACTTTGTAATCATGTGGAGGACCTGAGTATTTAAAGCCAAGGTAAGATAAACTCTGGACTGTAGAGTACATCTGGCTGGGAGAGCTCTGCTAATAAAACAACGAGAGAGAGAGAGAGAGAGAGAGACCAGTGCGATGTCAGGGTGAGGGCAGCTGAAGGGCGAGCACGATGAGCAGGACACTAAAGCAGGGAGATTGGTACAGACATGAGCTTGATGTAAAGAACAGGATGAGGGATTGAAGTTTAAACGGGAAAGTATGTTTAAAAAATGTTCATACCATGCTGTAGCTACAGCTGCCTGTTCTCCAACCAAAATACGTCCAGGTGGAAAGAATATACAAAAACCTATGGAGCAATAGTTGCATACAGTGCTTTTTATGATTTACTGTGACTGGCTAATGGATTAAATATTGAGTAAATCAAACAATCTTAATCATTGTTTCTTTTCTTTTCTTTTTTACTGATTTTAGCCAGTATGTTGTGGGGTGTTTTCCTTGTTGTGGCTGTTGGACTGATTTTGTATTTTGTGTGCACATTTTTTTTGTTGCTGTCTTGGTCGGCAGCGGAAAAATGTTAGTGAGTCTTAAGCTGTTTTCATGTAAATGTGTGTGTGCATATACTCAGTATAGTGTCTATACCAGCACTATACAGCCTATCAATAACTCTGTGTATGACGTAAAGGGCTGTGTAGAGTGGAAACGCTCAGGCCGTCATCAGCTCTATCTGATCCATTTCATACAGGATAAAGCACAACATCATAACACTTTCCATATGGAGGTTGTTACTATGGAAAGCAAAGCAAAAGAGGCTGCTAGTGAATGCAGGTCACACAGACTGGACTCTGCTAGAGAAGACAAATGCACTCCCACACACACACACACACACATACATACACTAAGGATATTGGACACTTACCAGGGATATTCAGAGATAAGGAAATTGAAGTCTTTCCTCTGTCTCTTTCGGCTTGTTTTCTCTCTAAACAAACAGCCGCCGGCTGCGCAGCGTTTAGGAGCCCTTTATGAAATAGTCTGACATACTTTATGGGACACACACACACACACACGAGCATTCCCAAGTTTAAAACCCTGACTTTGACACGCAAGTACAACAGACGTTAACCAGTTCCAGCAAAATAACACTTCCCGCCAAATTCGGCAGCTGCAAACTCAAATCACTTTGAACTGCTGGAGGTCTCCACCAGACGCCACCAGAGTCACCGTAGGTTACAAGCTATCTCACATCTGGATCTGTAGGTGACCTGAGGGGGTAGACGCAGAATACCAGTCTAAACCACCGCTGTCCTCACGCAGTCCCGATTCTGTAGTGATCAAACAGAGGGGTGGTTAGTTGACGGATTAGAGACAAAACACACACAGGCACACACACTGTTGATGCTCGCAGAAGGACATGAATCTCAGGCGCTTTTACAACAAATAAAAATGCCTTTTTGCACACACACATGCACCCAAACAGAGTCTGGACACAGTGCTTTGAGTGACATTGTGGTTGCCGATCCTACTCTTGTTCTGCCATAACCACTGTTGCCTCTGCAGTAAGAAAAAAAAAACTATTGTGAAGCGAACTCTATTATACTCGGGCCACAACTCTCCAGCGACCCGCGGTTCCTATTAGCCGGCCATCATTTCTGACAGTCTAATAAAGCCCGATCTTTTCAGGAAGGTCTTTTCCTTTTGTTTTCTCTCGTTGTGCTATTTAGTTTTGAAGTTTTAATGTCTGGTGCTATTGTCCACGTTGTCTAGAAAAATATGAGCAAGAATGTATTGTTGAACGGTTTGTCTTGTTTTATTTGTTAAAGCTGTAGCAGTGATTTGTGTGTCCATGTGTGAACTGGGGTGCCAGGCTGTGGGGACACCCGAGGGGCTACTAGCTAGCAAGTGTTAGCTAAGGTCACGATATAGCTACTGTAGCAGCAAGCATGCTAACACTAGTTGACACATACATGGAAGAAAATGATGAATAATTGATATTCTCTTGTACAAGTGTCTCTTTTTAACGTTTGCACTGTTAAAATATAAACTACATTATGGAACCCAATGTAATTTGCTATTACAAATGTCAAATGAATTTATAATCTTGCATTTCCGTTTCTCAACAGTATGACAAACAACTTCTGAGATTGACTCATTACACTGAAGTGTCGCACATGACTGATTAGGATTTCAAACTGTCTGATTAATGGCAAACAACTGTCTCTTACCTTAGGGGCTAGAAAGTGCCACATACTAAATAAGTGTGCAATAAATGTGTTTTGGGCAGTCATCATTGCTATTATCTATGCTTTCCTTGTTTGATGGCTGGAATTGAAGACATGGGGCCAGAAGCTGTTTATTGCTTTCATATGGAGTCAACATGTGTTTCACATTTGCCAGGAGGGGGGGCTTATTTATTTTTGTCACTGTAATATCTACACTTTGGGTGCTCTTACCATTGAGACATCATCATCACATTGCCTCGCCGTTATCATTTGTTAAAACTACAACTAATAGATGAAAACAAAAGCCAGTCAAATTAACTGTACTGCTACAACATAAATGGATTACACAGTTTTGATTAGTAACTGGCTGCTTTTGATTAGGATTTACTATTATTTCAGTTTACACAAATAAATCTAGTTCATGATCTCCAAAACATTCTTTCCTCATGAATTACTGCTTCGGACATGAGTGGCGCTGTTCCTTGAAGCATCTTGAACCTCTATTATAACAGATCAGTTGAAGCTGCAGTCCGGTAATGATACACTGGCATGAAGCACTTGCCGAGTATGACATCAGGGGGATTCTTCTGCAATGCTGAAAGCCAAAGTGCATCACTGAAATCCTCATCAGTGTTTCTGTGGGCTCCATGCAGATGGGATCACAAGCATAGTCATGCATGTGTGCGCTCAGATAGACGACAAAAACAAACCCTCACAGGACGCGTCTTCTTCATGATTACCTCTGCTTGGGTTTATTATAAGGGAAAATGCAAAGGCCTGAGGACATCTTCATACACTGATTGTATTCCAATCGATTTTGGCCTTTCTTTGTCTGTTTAAATTGAAACAAATCCCGCTCAAGAAGTTACTATTTGACGGTATTAAACTACCTTCAAACTATAAGGCTAGGAAAGGGTACATTTTGAGATACATATAGTTTAAGACCGTAGCTTGCACAGGTTGTGTTTTCTCCTGCAAATGTCTTATACCGGTCAAGCACCAATGTCAAGATGTTGACTGTGTGGAATAATCGTACGCAAAGTGTGAGGGCCCAGCCGGTGAGCAGTGCCCCACATGGCTGAGGACAGCCAGACAAGAGAGATCAAGGGGTGTGGTGTTGGATGGGCGGTACTACTCCACAGGATCATCATAGGGAACTCCTCCCCTCCCAGGTGGCTCTGATTGTCCCTCACAGGTGAAGGCAATCAGGAGCCATGTTAAAAACGCCAAACAAAGGAGTGAGAGCTGCAGAGGAAAGAGACCCAGACGCTTACAGCCAAACACTATCAGGGTAAGAGGCCAGCGGCCTGCCTGTCTACTCTCATGAAGAGGAATAATTGCCTAAATATCCATCTGCTGTTTGGCAGTGCCATGAGACGTAAAATCGTGTTAAACCTGAGTCATGAAACCCTCCTCTGGTGTTCATAGCTATGTGATGTAACCCAGTCCTGAAGCTGAGGTTCGGAGCTGTCGGCTGCACTATGCCATCAAAACCACTCCCAGACCTTCTCAACGCAAGAGAACTCATTTTTTATTACCAAGAAATCATACCAGGCTATTTTTACATTGATTCAATACCGACTGTCAGGCCCGACAGTCTGTGTAAATGATCATGTACCATATGACAAGTTTTTTGATTTGTGGTCCCTGAGATGCTCCATTTTTAGATTTGTTGATAGTCTTGGCTTGTGTGTCATGAAGGAGTCCAAGAGTCTCAAAGAATAAGCTCAGTTGTAGCAACAGTCAGTAGGAGGTGAGCTTGGGTCAGAAAGAAGTCACTTTAATAACTCCCGCTCAGGAGTATTGGTAAGTAGGGAAATCAAAATATTACGTTCAACAAGACCCAGAGACATCACTGTGGTTAAATCTACTCCATGTGGTCATTATTCCTGTTGACAGAAACAGTACCATCACTCTTAGAGATAATGAAGATGCAGAGCTTTCTGCCAACACCTCTGCCTTCTTCAGCCAGCTACTTTATTTACTGTTGCATTGACAGCTGCTGCAGTCATAGCTGATCAGTATTAATGAGTTAACAGATAATCCACGGAAATGAAATGGATCTATAAAAATTTACTTTATTAGCGTAAACTTTTGGAATTGTAAGGTAATTTTTTCATTTTAAGAGGTCTCCAATACAGCAGAAGCTTTTCTTTGTGATTCTGACAAATGTAAAACTCAACAGGAAAAGGGGGAAAAACTGAATGTCTGAACTTTTGCAAGCAGGTTTGTGTTTAAAATGAACATAGTTCTAACCTTTTTAATACATACTTAATTTATGTGCGAGAGTGTTTTAGACTCACCAGGATACCACAGAAAACCCACTCACTCACTCCTTCTGCCACCTCATGTTGAGCACATTTACTCTCTTCCTACCTAACTTGCGCTCACCACACGTAACACAACTATTACTCCTTAAATTTCCAATGCACTGACCAGATAAATTGCATCGGTTGTTATAATTTCCGTACTTCATGTGTGTGAGGAAAAAAACAAACAAGCCATGTACTTAAGAGCAATTTTTTTATTTTATTTATCTGCATCAAAGTATGCGGTGAAATGTATTTTTGGGGAACACAAAAGTGTGAGAGGTGATAATTGTTAAATATGAGTGACTATGCACATGTTGAAACATCCTGGCCCAATTATAGCTCTGGGGTTTTGAATAAAACCTAAATGATCACACACTGGCACCATCCTCATCAAAAAAATTGTCTGATTACTTGATGTTCAACAAAGTATCATTTAAGTTTGTTTAGTAACTTTTTGAAAAATGCTGCAAACTAATACATCTTCTGAAAACAACCTTCAGTGATGATAAGTTCAGTCTGTGGAAAAAAAGTGTGAATCATGAGGTGCACTGGAGGTACTGAGGTACTTGTGGCACATAATTAGGAACAGAGAACAATTATAATAACCTTGGCTTTTATATTTCTGTCATCAGTTTGTGAGTGTGTAGTAATTTTGGTTCATAGCAGTGACATCTAAATGCATTTAATCCGCCCTACAAACACCTTCACATTACTGGTTGGATGTTGGACTTGTTAAAAAAGCCCTCGGGAAGAGTTATCCTCTTAATTTAAACACTTTGCTAAATCTGTATGGATCAGCAGCAGATGGTGGAGGTATTTTCTATCATAACAGCTTCCAGTGCTCTGTATCAAACTCTGTCACCTCCTATATAAACATGACATCCAGCCAAATCCACCTGATAGTTTTAAAACCAGCAAATATCTTCCAATGCTAAGCCTGAAAGAAAAATTGACATAATTCGATATACGTAAATACCCATTTGTCTATTGTAATTGTTACTACCTGCTCTGAATGGCAATAATGCAGGAATTTTCATCAAAAGCCGGCTTGAGACCTCGCCTTCGGAAAATATTAGTAAATTTGGGTCCCTTTTCAAATATCTGGAAACTCAGGTGATGGGTTGCACCAGAGAATGCAGGAGGCAAGAAATGAACAATTCTGCTGCACAGATCACATGTTTTTGATTACGGCACATTGACACCAGTGTTGGTCCTTATCCCCAAAAGCTCTCTGAGCTTGTTTTCTTTCCAATTTGACTTCTTCATCAACATCTTCCACGTGTATTTGCCTCTGTCCTGAACAAATGTCTATGGAACTTTGTAGACGGGTGGGACATGGACCAAGAAACAATAAAAAATGTCCCTACTGTTGTAAAAAAAATACCAGGGTATAATTCATGGATCTTAATGGGGAAAAAAAAAGATCTGGAATATTTGGGGCGCTGATCTCAGAGTGTGTGTGGCTTGATTGAATATAAGGGGACTGTTGGGCCTTGACAGGTTATGGGCTCTACTGAGTAACAATCGCGTTATTTCTAATCAGCTGCCTGTCTGTCAAAGCTTATACAAATATACCACTCATTGATTTTTCGTGTTCTGCTAGAGTAAAAAAACTAAAGTCCCCATTCACCTATTCAGTTCATTTAGTCATTTCAGATAATTTAATTATTAAAAACCTAAACCGGGAAGAGGAACAGTTAATGTGGTTTTACTATGTACAGGCACCCAATAAATTAGTCTTTATTTGATCCCATGTCAGCCCTAATGCTCTGCATGTTGACTCTGCTGTCAGGCAGCCAGTGATCAAGGACTAATAGAGGCTTTCTGCTGCCACTGCCGCTTCCAGCGACCCTGGGTCTATGGCTAAATCACGCCAGCAGAGTTAGAGGAGAGAAGGCCAACACAAACAACAAATATATTTTCATTTAGACTGCAGGCATATTCCTCTGGAGAGCTGAGGGGTGGAGGAGTAAATGTGTGGAAAGGAGTTGAGAAGTAAAACAGAACCGAGGAGAGAAAGGAGAAACAAAATTGATTAAGTGAGGCAGATATGAGAGTTTATAAAAAAATAGAACGAGGGAGGAGGAGAGGAGACTGATTTTGGGGGTTTTGGCCCCTGCTCTGGCTCAGTCTCTGGAAAATGTGTTAGGGGTATATCAAAGCCTCAACTAACATATTAGTACAAAATACATGTTTACATTTTTGTTTCTATCTCCACATAGCAAATGCATTTAGATGAAACGCGCTGCTTAAGAGACTCACATTTCAGAGCGCCCGTGTCAGTCATTTAGAATATACCTCTCTCCTGCCGACATGCTTTAACTTTATCTTTGCTCTTTTTCCACTCTGCCTTGATATTCTGTCTTTCCCACCCGCTCCTGACTCTCCTCGCTCTTTCGGAATCGGTAAACAGAGGCCTCACCGCAGTGCACGCCAAGGCAAATGTTTGAGCCACCTGTTGCAGGAAACCTGAAGCTCTCAGGAGATGTGAAGATGGAGCTGGGGCTATAGGCTGCGCTCCAGGTACGGGTCGCTTCTGAACCAGGACAGAAAGGGGTATGGAAAAAGCTGAGCCGCGAGTGTTTGTGTCCAGGGACAGCCGGGGGGGGGGGGCTATAGATGTGACAGTAGTTAGTACCCCGCTCGAGCACTTTGCTTCCTGTATGCAGCTTTACGTGTGTTTCCCAGAGTCTCCAAAAGTAGAAGAGGAGATGGAGCGTTCAGCTGTCAGGCTTCACTTCTGTTGAATGTCCTCCCCCTGTCAGTCTCTCTCAACCCACCCGGCTCAGAGCTGTCAAGCCCTGTCGCCAAGTGCTTGTTCACAGGGGAATATTTGGTCTGTGTAAATAATATTGTAAATAGGTACGGTCCTGAATATATAAAAAGTGCTTTGAGATAACTGTTATGATATGGCGCTTTAAAAATAAAATTTACACTTGATGTGTGTGAATTTCTGTTTGTGTGTTAAAGCACATTCACTAATAAGATGGAGGGAACAATATTTATGTATTAAAACTAAAGTGTGTTTAACCTGCTGGCACATAAGTAAAAGGGGATCCTTTGGGGAAAAGGGAAAAAGCTTTCAGCTTGTTATGCTTTTGCATCTGCGGAAAACTCGGAGGTTTGCACAACAAAATCATGATTAAATGATTAATTTAACTGAGCTGCATTTCTGTCCAATTGTAGATGAGCATTTGTCCATGAATTAGTGTCTTTTTTTAGCCACGTTTTGATTTCCGACTTCTCTGTGAAATTTCAGGCTCTATAGCCCCGGGAGAAAGTTAAACATTTAGTCGTCTAATCACTTTTTGTTTATTCTTCTGTTCGGTGCAAAGCAGCCAGCAGTTTGAAACGGAAGTATTGACTGTATTTAAAAATGGACGACAAGACAGTTCCCTAATAGTGAAGCCAAAAGCCCCTGGTCGCTTGCTGTAGCACAGATCATAAATCCCACCTCCTTCATCTTAGTGGATTGGACATGGACCAAATCATTTCAGGCCGTTTTAATCACACTGATGTATATTCAAGTTCTTAGTTTTCCATCAAAGATGGTATCATTATGAAAACCTTGCTGAAATATTATGATTGACAGCTGAGACTGTCTGGTGATCACGTGAATGGGTCACACCACAATCACTATTGAGTAGACTCCAAATGATTGCAAGATGGTGACAATCTAATCAGGGGTAGTTTAGCTAAATGTTTGTACAATTGGAGGAAATGGAGACGTGTTGGCCATCTTCATGAACAGTCTAAGTGCAAATGGCAGCTTACAACTCCCTTACATGTTTTGTGACATTTCCACCACATCAAGACAAAAAGCTAATAGTGTTTTTTGATGGCTCTCTGTATTTATTCATGATTAGTTGAATCATGACTAAATATACAAACTATTAATTAGTTCCACTTAAGGATCAAGAGGTTGTTATGTGATGGCGAGGAATAGAGGGACAATGACAAGTAGTCCGGCCTGCAGAGGACAAGAAATTAAGAAAAAGTACTCAACATGAGGAGGAGGAGGACTCCTGGTTCACCTCCTTGGTTCCAGGAATTCCCTTGGTCTGCTTCCAATGATTGCCCCCAAGCCAACCCACCCCAACCCTCTTTACCTCTGCAAATACCTCTTTAAACCATCCCCCCACCTTCCAACCCCAAATTTTCTGGCAACTCCTTTAATCGCCCCCATCACCCCTTCTTCCTCTCAGCCACTCACCCCGCCTCCTCTCACCCTTTGGCATCTCGTCCATACCGTTGCCCTCTCAGCAAACACCCCCTCCCACCCACCACCGCCCCACTGCTGTAAATGCCCCCAGGACTGCAGCTCTTTCTGTTTTTCACCTCCCCTCCAAACCAACCCATTCAAAGCTTGCAACCCCTCTCTCTCTCTCTCTCTCTCTCTCTCTCTCTCTCTCACACTCTTTCTCTTCCTCTCTCCCCCTTCACTGGCTCTCTCTCTCTCTCTCTCTCTCTCTCTCTCCCCGGGATGTAAAATATTCACAGCTGCTGCTGCGGTCAGGTCGCACGGCCACAAGACTCTCAGAGCAAACAGAGGAGCTGTGAACGTGTGAAGCCAATGGTGTATGTTTCATTTGAGGTCCGACACAGGTCCGATAGATCCTGATGTAGTCAAAACAGAAACCGCATACTGAGCCTCGCCACATGCCTCAACAAACCAAACACTAACCAAACATACCCAAGCACAACACTAAAAAATGACATTGGCAAACAGTTTTTAGAAACATGTTAGGCGCACTGTAGAAACGGGAGAAACGATGTGTGGCTCGGTGCCGCTGAGCAGACTAACTCAGATGTCATTGGGGTTGATAATCAGTGTGAAACATCTGTCTTGAATAAATGCCCCGCTTTTAAAGTCTGGCCTTGTTATGCATTACGGGTAAAGGCAAGAGCACATTAAGTCATGTTAAAGTTGCAATAAAAATACATCAAGCTTTTCCAAGAGCACATGATATATATGCAGACTTGATTCCAAGTTTTCTGAATGAACAAGTGGACGAATTTGTCTCAGATATCTCTAGTTTGAAGCCATACTCCCAATGTTCCAATAAAGACGTAAATGGGAGGTTTTAGATATTTAGATCTCTGCCGTTGTACCACCAAATAATAAAGACATCTTGGCTCAGGAATGCCAGCCCTTGAACTTTATGAGGGAGGGAGAAGGGGGTGGATCAGTGTCTTGAACACATTTCAAAGTAATTGTACTTGATATGTCGTTTACAGAACACCCAAGTAATCATATAAACAAAGGACTAGATGCCCTGGGAGGATGAAAGGAAATTTGAATATCCCCCTGATGCATCATACTTACTCACGTTTTGACATGAGCGCGAGACACCGAGGATTCCTGAGCACAAAAAGAGGATCAAGGACCTTTTTGTAATAAACACAGCGGGATAGACCAACTCTGGAGGGCTCCATCGTACTCGGAAATTAACGTGTACACGCGCTCGCACACACACACACACATACACACACACAAACAGATGGCAGAGAGTTGAAAGTGATGGATACAATGAACAAATTGCAACAGTTGCAGCCCTGGGCATAGCAGGGCTCTGTGTATTTGTGTGTGTGTGAGATAACCTTGCTCTCGCTCTGATCCCCCTATTTCTGGAATCTATCTGAACTTTACCAAGACATGACAAAAAAACTCAGGGGTGATGGGGGGGGGGGGGGGGGGGGGGTAAAATTGCAGGACCTGGAAAGCAACAACACGAGAGAAGGAGTTTAAAGGAAAAAAGGGGGAAAACGAGAGAGGAATAAAGAAAACATGACATCATATTTAATTAGAATCAGGTGATAAACAAGGGAGTGATATTTACGTTATACCATATGCCCTGCTCCATGTGTCTTTGTGTCTCGGGGGGGCACAGCAACAGGTTTCTGACAAGTAAGGTCAAGGAGGAGGCTTTTCCCAGCTGCTAGACCACACTGATGCACACACACCTCTTTACCCACCCGCCCCTGTGTGTGTGTCTGTGTGTGTTTGAGAGAGAGTGTGTTTGTCGGCCATTTCCAAAGCCTGTTTAATCTTTGTTGTTATCACATGAAGACAGTGTTTATCCTCCAGGAAGCCATGTTTGCTATGTGTACTTGTAAGAGAGGTTTTTTTGAAGCGAGAAATTAAACCCCCCTGAGCTCATCAACCAGGTTGTCTGATGGGCTTGGTTCAAAAGTCTTAATCTCTTACAGATCCACGTCTTGGTTTTATAAAAGTTCCTCACTGCCTTTCTCAGTTTGTTGTAAACCCTGATTACTTGGATAAGGACAACTCTGATGTTTTGGAATAGCCAATATATTCGAGTATTTGCACATAAAAGGCCTTTCTTGACCTTTTCCAAGTAATACTTTGACAATATATAATCTTAACTGATTGTTCCTCTAGTAGCTCTGAGGCTTTCAATATAACTGGTTTCATCACTGAAAGGAGTTTTCTGCATCTAGGCAAATTAAGTGAAGCCCCTCTGCTGACGAAGACTGTCAGATGTTGTTAGAAGCTTGAGAAAAAGCTTGTATGGTCTTCATCAGCAGATGGTATTTGCTTAGATGGCCCAGACGAAGGTTATGGCATTAAATTATGAATTCCATGTGGCTGAAAAAAAATGTGGCTTTTGGAAAAAGGTTTATTTTAAATGGACCTTGAGTTAAGATTTTAACTTCAATAATTGCCTAAAATGTTTGTTTGATCATTATAAGACACCTATGTATGTGATGTAGACATGTAATCTGCACTGCTTTGTTCAATGACCTCCAGTACAGCATCAACACAGGGCTGGTAATAGTTAAAAGAACAGGAAGTAATTTCTCTCTGCTCTTTAACACCGCCACAAAGGAGGTTATGTTTTTGTTTAGTTTGTCAGTTAGTAAGAAGGATTACACAAAAGCTACTGGATGGATTACCTTGAAACATGTTGGAACTCTGAAGTATGGATCAGAAAGGGGTCTACTTAATTTTGATGTGGATCCAGGATTTTTTTTCACTTTTTCTCAAGAGTTTCCCACAGATTCCATTCACTTTATGGTGATAATTTATGGCGTATGTATGAACACACGCAACCGATTCTGTGTGACCGCTTCAGGGTGAAGGACAAATTCTTGTGTGATAGAGTTCTAACTATGAGGTCGGACTGTCTGTATAGATGGTAAAAACTTTATGGATGAAAGCGGTAGCATGCGTCAAATAGTGCTGTGGATGGATTATTATGAGAAGAGTAAATAACTTTTTTCGGTTCATCGTGTAACTGGGACACTGCCAATCTAGATAATTAATTGGAAACACTGTTTTAACAAGGCGATCAGGTGGAATGAACCTTGGCGGAGGTACATGCTCTCGGACCGCCCTTCTGGTTAAATAATGAGCAAAAGATTCAAACGCAGTCAAACAAGTTAAAGACAAATATGTAATTTTTTAATATTTATTCAGGTTTAAATGATTAGTATTCAAAAAGAGAAGCATAAATGGTAAAAAAGACAAGACTTGTCCTTTTTGTGTTTGATTTTTTTTGTTAAATATACACAAAATAAATAAATTTAAAGGAAAACCATGATAGCGTTAGACTTGCTGCTGTGATGGTGCTTTCTTGACTCAATCCTCTCAGCTCTGCCTTTTCATTCTTCCCCTCCTTTCTCTTTTCTCCTCCTTTTCACTCACTCAGTTCTCGATCAATACTTCCTCTTCTTTCCTCTTTCTTCTCCTCTCATCTTTGCCTCCTGTCATTTCATTTTCGTCTCTTGCCAGTCAAGCGCTTCACAGAACACAAATCTAGAAATGTGAGTTACTAAATCACATTTTGGCACAGAAGTCGGTTTCTTTTCATATTTTCTACTGTGCCTATATACTTTATAACTTAAAACAGAAAATAATATATACATTGTATACCAATATATTTTATTTCTTTCTTTAAAAATAGAAATGTCTTTATCCAACACAGATAAATGTCTCTAGGTTTCCATTCTTGTCCTCCTCAGTGCATCATTAAGATCCCGCTCAGATCTGTCCAATAAAGCCACCACTATAACTCCAGATAAGTCCAGTACCCTACAGTCTGAGTTCTCCAACGTTCAATCACCGTGGTTGTACCACGATGGGCAGGAAGTGAGTGGCTGTGTTTTTCCTCCGCGTCTTCCTCCCCTTCATTGGTTTTCCGTTGGCGTTCAATCCCACAAACATGGGCTTCTTCTTGTTGCGCCACTCTGCTGACGCATAGGTGTTGTACTTGTTCTCCTCAATGCGTTCAGTCAGACGACAATCCGGACCAAAGTCCCTCTGCGGAGGAGAAACACGGGAGACGTGAAAATCAAAGTAGAGAAACTAAAGATAACAGATCTGTCTGGAATGGCTACTGCCAAATATTTATCAGACAGTGTTTGTAAAAACACATGATCTGTTTTAAAAACAGGAGGCTTAGTTACATTTGTGGATTCTTATTTGTTAAACATCACATTAACAGTTTGGTTCACTGAAATGAAAGTGAATAAACTTTGTTTCTGTAATGGAGCCGCAGTGTACTTTTCTTTTCCTATATCCAAGCGTTTGATAGGTTCTAAATTTCATTAACACTGTCTCAAATTCACCAAGAAATTGATTATATGCTGGAAAGTAAGACATTTTTCATGCTCACTAATGTTTATTTTATTGTTCATCTTGTCGTACAACAGCAATATCCTGTTGATATTTTACTTTGTGACAAGAGGGATCAACATATGGCCCAGACATTGCTTAAGACCAATATCAAATGTGATGAATGAAACAGGGCCAGAGAGGTTACAATGAGATGTGGTGTTTTCAGGCTCGATGCCAACAAAGAGCATCATGACACCATGTTTGTGAGCTTTACCACAGTGACCACCCACTGGTGAGTGAAGAGAAAATGATCTGAGAGTCAGTTCACTCGAAGCTGCAGTGGTGCTTAAGGCGAATGTCGTATAAACAGCATAAACAACTATATGCAGTTGATATTCATAAGTAAAATTGTACTTTTCCTTCTTGCTCGCTCGCACACACACAAACACACACACCCATGCACACTATAAGTCTCTCTCTCTTTCTCTCTCTGGCCACAGCTGTTCAAATTGGTTCCAGAAGTAAAACTGAATGTTCCTGGAGCAAAATGAGAATATTTCACAGATGCTGTGCAGCTTTTTAACTAACTCTGGTGCTCGGAAGACCAAACAACAAGTGTGAGTTGGCTGTCTTTAAATTAAAGTGTTAGTAAAGCAGATTAAACAGATTCGAAAAAGAAACTTATCATAAATTATATAGAATTATAGCAAATCATAATAAAAAAATTCATAATGCAAGGGCCGTGATACCAAGAGCATTACGGATATTAAAAAGTAAAACATCTTTACATCTAATAGACTTTTAAAATACAATGTATATCCCAGATTACCTGGTGAATATCCTTCACTGTTATCTTTGAGAGTTTTGTACAAAGTGAATCATAGTAAAAACCAAAAAAATCCAGTTATAATCCTTTGTGTCACACATGGATTAATCTGGCGATATAATGAAACAATGATTTCATTTGATTACCAATGGATAAAGAAGTTACTGTGTAAACCCATCCGTTGAAATCGAACGCCAGCCCTTCACTGCCGTGCTACTGTGGTTTGTGTTGCACCGGGCAGAAGACGTCATGGGAATTCAGTTTCAGGCCATGCAACAGAATGCCTCTTTTTCTTTCTTTTTCTACCGTGTGTCATTTCATCTGTGGTGTGGCCCCAGAGAGAGATGCTGAAAGTTTGGGTCCTTTCAAAGCCAGGAAAAGAGGGGGGGTAAAAAGGAGGGATGAGAGACTGAGCTGAAGAAAAGGAGGGAGAAAGAGTGATAGAAAAGGGATGAGACAAGGGCTGCTCTCCCCAGAGGGACTGAAGCAGAATAGAGAAACTGAGGGTTGTGTTTCCTGTTTTTGAATGGAGAGGGGAGGAAAGGTAGGTAGCAGAGAGGAGCGCTCACACTGACTAACTGCGGTTCCTATTTCTGGAATAGAGTCTTGCAGCCATTGTTTTAAAAAGCATTGAGGAGAAGCCGCAGAGGGAAAACTGTCCTTTGCAAGCCTTTGAATCACTTCTATTGATAACGGCGGCAGATGAATTCAATAGTCATGTGAGTGTTCTTTTGAAAAGTAGAGGAGAATGTGGATGAACAAGTATCAGGTAGAAGAAGGCGACAAACTGTGACTCACCGCTCCGTATAGCAATCCCTTCTTGCTGATTGCCAGGTAGTGGTTACTTCTGAGGCCCCTGATGGCCACCACTCCCACATCAACTGACTTGATCTCCAAAATACCTGATAAAGCAGGGGACAAAGAGAAAAAACATCAAAATGTTGTGAGGATCAGTTCCTTTAAAACATTTGCATTCATATGAGTTGTAGATTTCTTTCTGATCTGAGATTAGGGTCCAGTTTAGTGTTCCGAGAAATTATTTTCTTGTTCATCGTCTCATGACAATCGTGATACAAACTCGAGGGAAACACAAAATCGTATCAAAAAGATTTCTTTAACCGTGCAGGAAAACCTTGCCAGTTTATGATGTGCAAAGACTTATCATGGGATATGAAGTTTTTCATTTGCATACATCACTAAAAATTGCATTTCATAATTTTGCTACATGGCTTCAAACCCCTTAAATCCTGCTGCAGAAACCTACACTTTCTCCCTCACAAGTGAGCCCCAGTCCTGTCTACCCCTTTTCTTCACTGTGCGGCTGTCAGACCTCAGACTGGCCTCTTGCCCCCTGTTCATTTGCTGGTTGGCTTGTGGGCTGCATGCCCTGGGACCGAGGTGTAAGCCAGGAAAAAAAAATTCGTTAGTTTGTTTTTTCTGACCAGGGGAGCTGCAGGCAGGCACACGGACAGGACGGAGAGAGGCTTTTTGGCTGCCAGACTGGCAAGAGGTCAAGGCATCCGTATCAGTTTTCAAGCCTGAACCAATTACTGGTTTAAGCTGTGGTCGCCGGCTCTTTCTTCTCTCATCCTAAAGTCAGTTACACCAAGCCATAAAACTATCAGGGGTTTTGAGAGGATTAGCTAAAGGGGCCAGAGGGAAGTGGGGCCTGGTGGCAGGAATAGTCAAAAGGATAAAGTGAGAACGGGAGACCGTTTACACAGAGTATCACTTGAGCTTTTCTTAGACAGTTTCCTATTGGAGTAATGAGTAATGGACAACTTTAAAAACCACAAACACATAGACATATAGTGGAGGGTTTACCAAGAATAACTGCTGGTGGACACAGCTCAGACACATGGATAAGATGTTGTGGAAGAAACAGTGGATCTGGAAGAGCTTGGGAATTATAGATAATTCACTCACTTTATCCTTTAGCTTCAATGTTCAGATAAATCATACTTGCTTTTAGACAAGATGCCCTTTCTCTGCCCCTACTCCAACTCCCTCATTCTCAGGCAGATTTGCAGCCTTCTACAGACCTGGTGTGATTTTTATGATGGTCAGAGCGTTGAAGGAGTGAAGCTGTGAATCTTCATCCTGAACCTCTTTGCGCAGACATTGTCTCCCACTGCATTTACACGTATATTCCCACTTTGAGGCCGAGTGCTTCTTCTCATTTCTTTGCATGCTCAGTGAGAAACAGCATTTGATTAAAAACGTATAAAAGCACTTGTAATTATCTTAATGTTTTGCAGTGACAAACAATTTTGCATCTTGTAAGTGTTGTTGTCTTTTAAATTATCTTTTGCCTAGTTTATTTTTGTTAAATGTAGTCATTGGCCGGAGACTACAGGCATTCATCAGTCCCAACATTTCCCACATTTGGCTGATAAAAGCTGTCGCTGATCCTCCAAAATTCAAGAAGATTTCTGTAGCTCACAGTGCATCATGTTGGCTTGTTGTTGAGCGCATTACTCACAGAGGCATGTACCTCAGGGCAAAACTGATCAATCAGATTCCAAATTGTCCATCTCCCCGCACCCCAGTAAACATTTCTGAGCTGCGATTGGTCAAAATAAGATCGGTCTGTGCTGCGCTTGCGGCCGGTCCACCTGTTCAAACCGTTTTCCCTCCTCCCGTTTGATGTGGTTTGTCAAAAACCAAAAGCGCAAGGCTCTTTTATGGCCCCTTTACCAGTTACAAGAAGCAGCCTGTCTGCCTGCCAGTTAAAAGGCCAGGCTGCAACAAAAGGCTTAGATTGCAGCAACAGAGTTTATGGCAAATGGGATGGGGAGAAACAGCAGCCTGCTTTGTGTCACTGCTGACACACACACGTCAGGACGCAGATGTAGACATGTACAAACGTACAAACAAACGTACAAACAGTTTAATTATAACTTTTTTAAACTACTTTTAAATCCAACAATTCTCCTTGTCAATATTTTAGGTTACATATTTGTCAAATGCGCCGCCCTGGATCTCAGCCCAGCATATTTATTATGAATTTATTTTTGCACGTGCAAAGAAAAAACTTTTATGACCCACCACAGAAAGCACAGATGGCACACGGTCCATTTAATGTAAAAGGCACGGACATTTTCTGATATCAACATATTTTAGGAAACTACCAAGGGCGAACACCTGTGTGTAACAACTCAATAACTTTGGTGAAAACGAGCCAAAAGAGTATTTTTCCATTCAAACCCGAACCAGAGCACTGACAGAGTTCATATAAACACAGTCTGGCCTCCCAACTGTAAGAAACTGTTAATTAACCACTTCATAAAGACCACTACGTTGTTTACTGGGTTTGTTATGGAACTCCACTGGGACTCGCTGCCATTACAGTGCATTTCAAGTCAGAAATACAACATTTTATGATCTACAGTTTTTATGGATCATAGTGATGGTTTTATTGGATGATAGTGTTGTGGTGGTTGCTGTAGTTTATGCTCATCATCTATTGTTTGTCTGATTATGTCATCTGACTCTCAGGGCGGTTTCACACCCACTGTTTATTTGTTCTGGTCCAGGTCGGGTTGTGAGTTTCTAACTTTTTTTTTTACTTGTTTCGGTTTCGTTTCACACAAAAATCCTAACAAACCAAAATGCACCACTACAAACCACAGGAGACTATGTTCACTGTGATTATTGGTTTGAAGTATTTTAAACAGGAACCAGAACAGAGATACAGGAAGGAAGGTCCTGGGCATAGTAAGACGGAAACCATGCTAGTTCACTATTTGTGTTTTGACACTTTTTGACATAAACAGCCATTGTACGTTTTTCAAAGTGCAACAAACACAAGTTGATATTAAAAACCAATGGTCAGTTTGGAGGCAAATGGAGACGATGAGAAATGGACGATGGCTTCGTTAACTACATAATCTTCCTAACTACTTCACATGGAGGTACACACACATTCACATGCATCTATGTAAAAATAAGTTCAGATACGCACGCACACACACAGAGGGAGGTACACAGCCCCTCCCGTCATCCCCCGGCTAACCACATTGGAAACACGGCCCGTGAGACTCCAGCTGAACCTAAAGGTTAAAAGGGGTTGTGAAAATGTTTCCACTGTTTATCCGGGGGCTTTTTTGAAGATTATACTGCGGTTGTTCACATCATGACCTTGACGCGGTGACCAGCTGTGAGTGGGTCTACTGTTGGCCTGCAGAGCCGCTGAGGTCTCGCTCTGCATTGTGTAATATTGTCACTTGTGGACAAGCTTGTGTCATGAACTCCTGTTCCTCAGTGAGATGGTTTATGGTTCTTTTATTCTTCGTCCCTAGCGAAGATATTTGGACGCGCCCTCGAATTTCCTGTCTTTTTTTGACCGCAACCAATTCTCTGAAAAATGAATGCGACATTCAAGACGTAAAATTCATAAAGCACAACTAGCCCCGTTATGTATTGTTTTTAAGATTTAAGGTCTGATTTGCATCGGTTGAGGTCTGAACATGAAGATCAGTTTTCTCTTTGAAACTGTGGCAACAGAGTGACTGACGACGTGTTGAATTCACTGTGACATGAGAGTTTACGTGCACGCAACAGCTGAAATTCATTCCAGTAAACTAATCGATAAAATAAATAAAAGATACAAAAGAAGAATAGAGGAATTCAATTAAATCAAACCACCGATGTTTAAATCAGATATGAAGTGAAAATATTAAACTCTTCTATTTGACCAAACAAAGCACAATGACCCAACGCATGAAAAATAAGTCATTCAAGAACAAAAAAGTGTTCTTGGCTGCTGCGTTTAAGACCACTTGTGGTTTTGAAATGATCAAACTATTTCCTATACATTTTGTTTTTGTCTTTGAGTTTGGTTGAGTATTTCCGGCCCCTTATGAAGACTGAGAGAGAACTAACACTTCTTGCTTGTGCAGTTTGCTTGGCCAGTGCTGGTGAAGGTATTGGGTTGGAGTAGAAACTGCTGTATATCATGTGTTCTGAGGAGCGTTGAGGTATCGGTTTAGACTTGATGTGGTGGACAACAGTATCATCCTGTGTTAAGTTGCCACATCAAAGCCGATGTGGAGGACTGAACCTGAGAAAACACAGGCCTGTTTCTGATTTGAACACAGTCAAAACATTTTCACAAAAGCAATTTATTGGTAAAGTAATTTATTTTTACAACATTTATTTTGTATTTATTAAATTTTGGGGTTTATAAATCATATCAAGTAGATAAAGGAGTGTTTTTGTTCGCTTCATTGACTGGGTTCCTTCTCAAGTATATTTTCCATTTATATTTGACATGTACTCACAGTGATATTTAGCTTATTCTTGCCCCCATAATGGTTTTATTTCCTCTCCTGACAGGAGCACTCACATCACCGTCTCCCCTTAGAAATAGCCTTAACCGCACAGTGTTCAGGCTGTGTGTTATTTCGGATCTGGCTTGAGGTTCCTTAAGAAAAACAAGCCCAGAATATTCTGGATTCAAACAAAACAGATCACCTGAGTGTTTTAAATACCGGAGGTCTAGCCGACAGATAGCGTTAAGTTTCGTCTGCGTGGCTCATCATTCCGGTCCGCATAATTTAAGCTCACTTTTCCGAGCGCAGCGAGACCGCAGCGGGTTAAGTCACATGCGTTTGTGAGCAGCTGGGAGGAGACCGACAGAAATTCACAGTGATTTGACCGAAAGGAGAGAAAAAAGAGGAGAAACAAAACATAACCACCTGAGATATTGTGATTACACAGTTGACTTTGTAACATGATAAAGTGGCAAAGCTGCCAGTTTCTGTCAAAACATTTCACAGGCCTGACACGGCGGGAGTTCTGTTTGCAGTCAAAGTGCTGTGACGGTTGTCTGCAATTTACACATTTTTCATTTACTCCTCAGCTGCCAGTGCGATGTTTCCCAACTGTTGTGGTCTGCATTGTTGGCTCCGGACTTCCAGCTTGTTATCTTACACCACAAATATTATGCACAGACAAGCATAAATATTATTCAGATTGTCCCATCCAGCTTTCTGTGTAAAGCTATTGTCTCTTCTCACATGTGCATTATGTACGTACACACACACACACACACACACACACACACACAGAGAGAGAGTAATTAGCTGGCATTCCTGCCTTCTCTGTTCAAATGGCCAGACTGGCCCATGTGCCTCTCTGAACTCTGCTCTGAGCTCTCAGCTTTACCTTTGATGACTCCATTAAGAGCCTCACTTTCGTGTGTGTGTGTGTGTGTAGCAGGGTTGGGGGTGAGTGAGAGAGTATAGGAGGGGAGCAGGAACATGATGTGTGTGTGTGTGTATTTGGTAGGGGGCTTTTCTTGAAGCACATGGTGTCTATATGGCGGCAGCCCTGGATGTTATCTTTCACAGATGCTATTCTTCACCTCCTGCTGTTTTACTGGCCATGAATTCTGCCTGTTCACATGCACCAGGCTAACACCAAAATGACACTTTCAGTATTAGGCTTCCATTGCACTGCACAGCACAGTTACTGGTCGAGAAAAGCTACCTTCAGGGCTGGATGTTTTTAGTTTGAGAAAATAACTTTGCAGCTATGATTAATTGGTCTTATCAAAAATATATGAACAAATTGTGAGCAATGCTTGTTGCAGCAATACATCTTAATTTGTCATCAGGAAGTTGTGTTCTTTTCTTCTGCAAGAGGTCACTGTCACGCTCAATTTACAGTGTGAAGTTGGTGTGATGGCTTTACAAAGAGAAAACAAGTAAAGTGAATAAACTACAGAATATTTAAGTTCAATATATTAGATAGATTTGTATTACTACAATATTTTCTAGAACATCCTCTGACATGATGCAGCATCACATCAGAGGCCATCGAGATGAGTTTCATTCTAACGCAACAAATACCACAATTTCCACTTCTTAACTTTTCTTTCACTTTTCCTTCAATGTTTACTCCAAAGTGAACATTGATGTCATTCAGTTTTGCACTTCACTGTGGAATGTGATGACTTGTTATTTAGACTGCAACAAACTGCTGGATTACTGGGAGGACATCTCGTGAGATGAGCCAGGGACTGAGCTGAATGTGCAACATGTTTGAATTCATACAGATGATACTTCTCCATATTAAAGATATGAACTCTGGTTCCAGATATTTCATTGGAAAGATGATTTGCACCAAAGCTTGATAGTTGTTTGGAAAGCAGAAGTATTAGACTGAGACGTATGTCAGAGTATCACTTGGGAGGTATATGATTGTACTATGGAAGAATCCTCCACATAACACAAACAATGAAATAAGCTGTCCATCAAAGCAAAGATGTCTGAGTTAAGATTGTGGACAGTAATCGACTCTCTGTGTTTGGAGACATTTTCTCTTCAGAGAGCTGGAAAGCTCCAACGAAGCAGAGGACGTTACAGAAACATGATTTGCTGCTGAAAGACTTTTGTTTAAGGTGGTGCCGGACTGGTGGGGCTTTTGGCCACGCTACCTCCGTCTGCCTACAGAAATCTGGCTCCCATTTCAGTCATGTTGTAGCTGACACATTAATGGACAGGGGAGTGAATTGATGGGGGAAATATTGGGCTGCAGTGTCAGGAAATATGTAAACAGTGATGAAAAAATGAGACGGATCCCGTCATTGTCCTCAGTGACGCCTGGCAAAAGAGTTTTAAAAAGCAATGAAAAAAAATATCTTGATGCAAAACAGTGTTGTTCTGATCGTTTTCTGCTCTGCATGTGAGCACTTCCAAAGCATTATCATACACATGCTTTAAATGACCCTGTGTGGGAAGTGATGGGGTCAAAGACACTTGTACATCTGAACCTCGAGACCTTCACACTAGCTGCTGCATGTGAAACATGGAAAATGGTGCTGACGAGGGAGGACAGGGAAAGGAAGGAGTTTTATAATATGTTTTTGATAATCTACATAATGCAATCTCATGCTGTAACTGTAAAACAACTTGGTGACTTTTAAAATGGCAACAAACTGAAGATTCACTAGAAAGTTTGGTTTCGTCAATACATTTTAGTGTCAAACAAATCCATGTGGACACCTTTGATGACTATTTCAACTAGAAATGGATTTTGTGCAAAATTTGAGGGTCGTCTTTTTATTACTGAAGTTATTGAGAGATTTTCCAGAGAATTTATTGAATAACAACTCAAGTAAGTGCCTTTGAAAGATTCAAGAGTTTTAGATTAGGTCTATTTTTATTGTTGTAAAATGGTTCAGAGTGTAACCAACACCTCATCAAATGTAGGTGCAGTCTGTTCTTTCTTGGCCTGATGTCTGGGACTCACATTAAATGTTTAGTCCCAAATAAGTATTTCAGACTCAAGCCATCAAAGATTGTGCAACAACTTTTTGTAAAGTGCCATTAAACTAGTACCAGTAAATACCAAGAAATCACTTGGTTAATCCATATTTCTTTAAAAGTTTGCTATAAATTATCAATGCTCATAGTCTGTTTTACCTACAATAAAATCAAATTTCTCTTATGTAAGATAATCAATATTATGTCATTTTGTTTCTCCAGGTCACAGCCAGTATTTGCTCAGTAGATTCCAGGAAGAAGGAGTCATGAATGAGAACTGACATGATTTGATCCAGACTCCTGCTGCAGTTTATTAACAGAGCATCACTATGGGGAAGTGTTGTACGTAACCAAAGGTATTTGATCTGAATTCGTCAGTGCTGCTCATTCTTACAGTCAGATAACAACCTGGAAATCTGAGACTACTTCCTGTTTCTTCAGCAATAAGCAAAATCGATGTTAGAGGGAAGCTCACAAGATATCAAATCGAGGCGGGAGCGTGTAGGCAGTGTATGTTTATCGTGTTTACTCTGCAGCTGAATGGGATTGTTGATGTGAAACTTGGCTCTGGCAGCTTTAGGAGCTCTCGATGATGGGCTCAGTTTTTCCTGAACAAGCTTGTGCAGTGACATTTGCACAGCACGTTTATTTACGGCCGTTGGAGAGGGGGGAGTCCATGAAGATGTCAGAGTAACTTTGAATGAAAAGCAATGCTGACACTAACCTCTGGTGCATCCAATACCTCCTCATAACTCCCTTTTATGGGCCACACTGTTACCTTTTCCCACGAGAACTCTAAACATGCTCATCAAGAAAGAAAAACACCGGAAGATACCACTAGAGACGGAAAAAAGGGTGTAGAAGGGAATCATTTTAAGGAGATAAATTGAAGGAAAACTTTTTATTTTGTTTTAAACTTGCTGAGTCATTGGAGGTTTATGGCGGCAGAGGAGAAAGATAAAGATTTACATGCATTTAAAACAACAGATTAAAGTATTTTCCCCCCGTTTTTTTTCATTTGGATTGTAACTAAATTACAAAGTAGAAGAATCTGCAAATGGAATTAAATAATAGCGTCTTCTAGCACAAATAAACCATTTTTTCGTACATGTAGTAGAATCAATTGCATATTATCGAAATGCCTTAATTTGTCTTGTTTCAAGATGCTGACGGACGCTATTTGATCCAGACAGATTAGTTTTAGAATGAGATTGAAACTGTCTTACTGAATTTGCAGATTTATAAGAGAAAATAAAGACCTTCAGGAATCAATAACGGGCAGAAATTTTTCTTCTGAGAGAGTTTCTTCTGTAAAAGAACACGTTTCCTCCTCAGTGAAAATAGAACTGTACTGTATTAGACTACCACACTATGTTATTCTGAAGTTAACAGTAAAGAATTCTAAATTTGTATCCCCTGACCTACATTACATAGCTAACAGTGGCTGCTGAGTAACCAAGCAGCTAAAAGTGATGCACTGTGTAAGGTGTTGACCTTTCCATTAACAAAGCTTCCTGACTTGGGTCAATAGGTAGAGGTCAAACCAGAGGGGGTAGACATGTGTATTTAGCCCGGACATGAAAAACCTGCCCTAAATCAAAATAACGTCCCCTGTATTAGACTATCCATAAATTCTGGAGCGTGAGATTCATTCATGTCAGTGGGTAATGTGTCCACTGTGATTCATGTCAACAATAAGTATGTGTGACAGATTTTACAGTCTGGGTGGCCACAGTGAGAATCAAAGCTCCGACTTAAGTAAAGTTGGCACCATTTAATAATAAATGAACTGTGGTCCAACTGTAAACACATGTACATTGTATTTGTGTGTTTGTAGACGTAGTGTAACAGTCTGTGGACAACGTGGATGTAAGAAAACAAGGACAGATCTGGCAGCACCGATAAAACCACGTGACGGCTCATGCAGCAGGGTTACGAAGGACGAGGTGACATGGACAGACGGGCACTGGTCACATGAACTCTAATAGACAAACCCTGACACACACCGGTGAGCTCTGACTCACACCACCTTAACCCTGAGTGACGTATTGCCCCCAGCTTTGACAAGATGATTAGAAAGGCTCGGCTGCGGAGGAGAGCCTCGACCCCGGAGCTGCACCTAAAACTTCTTCATCACCTCTGACACCATCTAATGACACTCATTTGCAATCTGACCTCCTGAACATTACCAGACTACTAGACCATGACAACTGCACTAACAACTGCTCCCACACTTTATTTTTCCAGTTTAATGCTTTCCTTAAAGGAGGGGTCCATTTCTGACAATGAGCTCCGGGGTCAAATTCCTGATATGCAACATGCGAGTTGACTTTGACACATTGGTGCAATTGTAGCATCCTGTGTTATGAGGGTTAATTATGTGACTAAGTATGTTGCAGGCATTATCTTAAACATTTGTCTCTGATAAGCACATAAAGGCAAAATTCCCAATAAGTCTGTGCAGCTTTGAAACATTTGTTTTAATTCACTAATAATCCTACACATAATGAACTTTCATAGTGTGTAGCATAAAAACTACAATACAAATGTAGATGCACACATTATATTGCGAGGCTCCTGAGCAGGGTCATGTGTAAAAAAACTTGTCTAGTATGTCAAATACCACATCGTCGTTCTCAGTTAGGGGAGGAGAATTTAATTATGTTCTGAAGGGTACAATTTGTTCTCTGCAGATTTTAAAGCACATGCAAAGTATCAGAAGGTGGCGCATTAGCTAAGTGTGCAAACTCCTGTACATTCAAAGTCCCTGCACAGATGCAATCACTATAGTGTGGCATTGTGCACTCGCACACCATATAATCATTATTTCCTCACAGCCAAAGCAGCACGTTTCCACCCATCGTCTGTTAATCTGAAACATGTTTTACATCTGCACTTGCTATCAGGTAGATCCAGCGTAAAGTCCTCCTATTTAAAGTTTCTTCCTCTGGAGAGTTTCTACCCATTTCCCACAACAATCAAGACGAGAGCTGTTGAAATTGATGGATTGTGCCTCTAATGCCATGACCTGATGCCATTATAGTTGGTGACTGTTTGCACTCTAATGGTTGAACTCTTAATTTGTATGTGTGTAAAAGTGTGTGTGCATGTTTCTGTGTGTGTGTGTGTGTGTGTGTGTGTCAGAGAGGACTGCAGGCAAGGGGAGGGAGGAAGAGACGCTAATTGAAATTCCTTCAGCCATGTCTGGCAGAGCCTTGGTGTCTGAGTGGCACATACGCACACACATGCACACGCACACACATATTCACACTGGCCCTGGCCCTAATAAAAGTGGGCTTTGCCATATGGAGGCCATGTGCAAGACTGGCCTCTCTGTGCTCAAGCGTGTGTGCGCGAGTGTGTGAGCGCTCAGCAGGAGAGGCTTGTACAGCACCACAGACCCACAGACACATGCATTCAAACCTAGGACATGTGTATGAAGGTGTGCGAGTGATAAAGATCTTCATATGCGGTTAGACTCTCAGAGACGCATGCATGACATGCTGTTACAGATTCTCACACACGCAGTGGGCGTAATGCAGCGCTGGCCTGTTGTATTCATCTTAAAGAGATTAGTTTGTGTGTTGGACGTCACCCATTTGATTCTGTTAACTGGCAGGGAAACTCTGGGCAGGTAAATGTGGGAGTACTGTTCTGCTCTCCCTCAGCAACTACTGTCAATGAGGCCTCGGGGCAAAGCAACTATTCTGAGCTGCTTTGAGACCAGAAGACTGTGGTAGCCCTGGAGAACTTCCAGATGTGTTTAACTAGAAGATAAAGATGTGGACTTCAGAATGAACATCTGATTTTCTGTTCTGGATCAGTCATAAATGATTATAATGGCCCTTAAAAGTTCTTAAAACTTTTTTAATTTGCTAGTGTACAGATGTCTTGAAGTTTGCAAGCAATCATACAACCATCATTGTGGTGCAGTTCAGTTTCCTACCAGCGCATATGTCACAATTATGTTCATTCAAAATGTACACTATCTACAATATTCTGCAAAATGAGTACATTCTGCATTCATCAAGTCATTTTCTTTTAAGAGTTAACATATTTCAAGAGCTGTGTGTGAATGTGAGACTGAGTGTTGCTGACAAAAGAGCATGTGTGCTAAGTGACCCTCTCAGGATAAATAGAAGTTAAAATCATACTTCAAAAACCGCAAAATGCACAACCAGAAGAATGAGCAGGTTATTACTTTACATCTGAGTCAGTATAACCTCATACTTAGCATATGCCCACTACTATTATAGCTGCGGCACAATAGCAGCAATGAGTTAGTCTTCTTGTCGTTCTCCCTGGGGGACTGGTGATAGTTGTGTTTCAGATAATTCCTCAAAGAGGAAGAACAGACTTTGGACAATTTCTAATTGGTTCCAGTGGATCATCTTTTATTTATCTACTTGGCTTACTCATTCTGTTTTCTCCTCTCCACTCTTTCCCAATCACCTACTGTCATGCTGTCTTTTCTTAAACTCTGTAGTCTGGCAAATATGCCTGCTTGTACACATGGTGAGGAGGCTGAGAAGCACGCAGCTCTGTTATTTGTTCTTTTGCCCAGTCACCGGTCTTCATGTGCACGGTTGCTTAGGAGTGGAAAACAGGAATATCACTTTGCACATATAAACACAGTAGACCTATTGGGAGACAGCCAGTGCATCTTCTGCTGTATTGTACTCATTGGCAGATTGTGGGCATAAGTGAAAGTGAAAGAACAGTTTCGAATCCTCATAAGTTGCTGTTTAAAATTTAAAGTACAAATAAAGAACATTCAAGAGCAAGACAAATCTCACTTACTGTACGGATCGTCCTCGCTTTTGGTGCCATTAACCGTCCCTTTCCTGTCAATGCGAAGGAAGAATTTCTGGTAGGAGAACAGTTTCCTCTGCCGCACGTCTCCTTGTAGATGGTTGTAGCTGCTCCGCACGTGGCGCCCGACAACCGTCGCAGAGGACGATGATACATTGGTTGCCCGTGGCAACCTCGCAGAAGATGCATGCAGAGGAGCGGGTGATGAGGGAGGTGGCGGGTGAGGGATGAAGATGTGAGGAGGAGTCCCTCCCGGTGCATTGTGGTTCCTGCCCGGGTTTGACCGTGATGATAAAGGAGACAGCGGTGAGGATGAGGAAGGTCCGAGCAGGAGAAGCAGGAGAAGGAAGGTGAGGGGGAGGAGGAGTGAAGGTCTGCAGCAGGGGCAGGAGGAGAACCAGGCAACCGGTGCACCTTGTGTCACTGTCCATCTACACATGGTAGTGGAGCTGGGAGAGCTGTGGAGGTGCACAGGGGCTGGGGCATGCTGAGCTGGGTGCAGGGAGAGGAAACAAGAGTGGGAGAAACTCCCCCGGCACAGCGACTACACCTCCTCTGTCTGGGGACCCACAACCTCACCGACACTGTGGTGGAAAAGTGATAGAACGTCTGGTTTGAAGATTGATCAGTGATTCACTTAAGCTGATGTAGAGTTGTCAGTAATGTTGGTCTTGGGTGCAGCTGGTGGTGGTGGGGAAGCCCTCAGTGTTGTGGCTGACTCTGCTGAAGTCCCCGGTGCTGTTTATTCCTCAGGATTGCGTCAACATCCATAACTCGGGTCACCTCACAACGGAAACAACCGGGGGCTTCTCTCCTTGTCCTCTTGCTGCTTCTGGCTCCTGGTTGCACAAAGCCTCTTAAAGTTCCCTTTTTTCTAAAGTTTCACTCTCACATCCAAAGACACTCAGAGTGAAAATATCAGTTCATTCATATGCTATTAAAGATCTACTCCACACACATGTCCGTTCATCTCCTTCAGTCCAGGGTGGATAACAAGAAGGTGGAGGAGGTCTGGGTATAAGATGGCAAAGTGTTGACTACAAATTGAATAAATAAAAACAGGAAGTGAAAAAAATAAAATAATTCTGCTTCTCATAAAATGTTCAGAGAAATCCAGGCAAGAGGGGCCACAGTAAAAAAAAAATTAAAGAGTCCCAAAATCCAGACTTTCTTCTCTCTCTCTTCTGTCTCTGTCTCTTTGTGCCTCTTGTTTTGTCGGAGCTGGTTTGAAGTCACTTGAGTGTGTAACTGAGTCCGGGACCTCTCGTCTTTCTGCCCTCTTTTGTTGTGCGTCTGTCAGTGAGTGGAGCTCCCTGTCTCTCCTCTCTACCTCGGAGTTCTGAGCGCTGGAGCAGTGCGTTGCCTCTCTTCTTTCCTCCCGTGTGTGGCTCCCTCTCCTCTGGCCCCCCCTCTTTCAGTTGCCTCTCCCTCTCTCCTATCTCTATCAGCGGCGCTCTGCCTGGTTATCTGGAGTTTCTCTGAGGTTACTGAATCTTGTCTTTCCTTTCACCTTATTTATCTGCTGCAGTTCGCCAGATGTCATCTCTTAGTGTAATTGGATGTCTGTGAAAACCACTTGGCTTTGAAGAGCCGTGTGCGTGCATGTGTGTCTGCACATGTACGTATGTGTGTTTGTGTGTGCATGTGTGTGTGTGCAGGGAAGGGGGGGGGGGTCTGTCCCACCCCCATTTTCTCTTTCCCTCCCTCTCCCTCGTTTCTCCGTCCCCTCCCCTTTCCAGACCAAGCCCTACCAGTTGAGCAGAGCAGGTCCAAAAGAAGGAAGAAAGTCTTTCCCTCTATCTCTCTTTTAGTTTGGTCCATCCCTCTGATGTTTCGTGCTCTTGATTACAGCCGAGTGTTGTTTGAAATGATTTGAATAGGAGCCCAATGATTCTCCCAATCCACAACAGACCTCTTTTATTTTGGCGGGGGATTTTAGGGTTCTACTCCATCTTGAGCTGATTAAAGTAGTAAAGTAGCATAACTTTTACCGCAGGTGTGATCACTTAATGAGGATTGGGCCACAATAGTCACAAGACCCATGTAGACAATAAAATATGTGTAAGATATAGGCCTCTAGGCCCAAACTACAATAATCATTTTGTGATTTACATGTATTTGTGTTATTTCTGAAATGAAAAGTAGTTGTTTTCCATTAGTAAAGCAATGAGAGCTCAGGAAACCAAAACATATATATATTAATTTTTTTTACAAATATGATCATGTTTGTTTACAAAACACCTTTTTTATTTTAAACGAGGAGATTACTGAAGGAGAGAATTAAATAGGGTCATTTCTGACTATCTATTCAATGACAACGGGTTTTTTTTATACCCCAGGCAACATTATGATTAAACGATGTCTCTTCATATTGCATTCACTTGCTCACTTGCCTCTGTAGAGATTATAAGGAGTAAAACTATTAACTCTTGGTCATCTTATCTACCCTGTGTGTGTGTGTGTGTGTGTGTGTGTGTGTGTGTGTGTGTGTGTGTGTGTGTGTGTGTGTGTGTGTGTGTGTGTGTGTGTGTGTGTGTGTGTGTGTGTGTGTGTGTGTGTGTGTGTGTGTGTGTGTGTGTGTGTGTGTGTGTGTGTGTGTGGAGTTAAAGATGCACAGATCAGTTCAGAGCTGAGTCAAGTTCCTCTCAGCTGATGCGTTCTAGATATTTCTGTACCTGAATCATTAGACCTTAATCTTTAGATAAACATCTCTCTGTGTTTGGATGGAAGAGTTTGTACCTTTCGTGTTCTGCTGCGTCTCACCTCCTAAGAATCTCGGTCTACTGTCTGGTTTCAGCATTGTTTAATTTCCTTTTCACATTGTCAGACAACAGCCATGTCTCCGCCTCTTCTCTCCGCTTCTGCTGAATCATGCTTAAGGTATGCTGCAAACTTATGATGTTCTCCTATACTCCTCCTACATTTAGTTCCTCTGTGTGAATCCATCATGCTTTGCACCTCTGCATTGTCCTCTATCAAGGTGGTACAGGAAGTGAGAATTTACAGATGTTCGATGCTGCCAACAATCTGTCCTTCACATCAACTTTATAGTGTTATATTTCCTGTATGGCTCCAGTATCTATGGGTCATTTTTGATATACGTTAAATACCAAATAAACAGTGAATTAATGAATCATTAGTTTGGTCAATAAAATGTCAGAAACTAGTGAATAATTACTGTACAAATGTCCTATAGTGCAAGATAATGTCTTCATGTTGCACGTTTCGTCCGATCAAACCAAGTTCAAAGATGTTCAGTTTACATTTGGCATTTTTGCACAAGAAATTACTTAAAACCATTAATCAACTTCCACAGGTAACAATTCATCTTTAAATCAGTTGATTTTCAAGCTGCACACCTTATGTTCATATATTCAGGTACCACAGGACCATTTATGTGTCGACACCTGCTGACAGCATTCAGCACCACGGACAGCACTTTACGATGTGGCTCTTCAACATGCCGCATGTTATTGAAGATCTTCGTCTTAGACCTCATAAATTGTTCTTAGTTAATAAATGTCAAATAGCGTAACAAGACGCTGAGTGTGGTGTGAGAGAATACCTGAGGCAAACATGTTCAGACATGATCCTCTGAAGGGGAGACCTGCTCCTGACAGTGTTGAGACGCGATGATGCATGAATGCATCAAGATGGAACAAATCCCAGCAATGTGAATACGATCATATCCTTTTATAATGTCTGGCAGATAATATAACACTATTGCCATAAAATCCAAAACGTTTTTGTTGTTTATATATTCTTGAAGAAGAAAAGATGAATTGATCGACACAAAAATATAAATTTTTACTTTGTTTAGGTTAAAGTGTCAAACATTCATTGGTTCTTATAACATTTTTAGTCTGAATATTTGATGGTGGTTTTCTTGATGATGACATCTTTTGTACATAATGATGGACATTTTTCTGTGATCTGCCATTTCATTAACAAGATTGTCCATTTTAATTAAAGAAATTCACAGATTCACTACTCAAGAACATATTAGATAGGTCTTATATTTGGACAGCTATGCATGGCTCAGGAGGTAGATGAGGTTGTGCACTAACCAGAGGGTCTGTAGATTGATCTCCGGCACTTCCAGTCTGCATGCGGAAGTTTCCTTGGGCATAATACTGAACCCGACCGCTGAGCCGACAGTGTATGATGGTGTGTAATAAAAAATAAAGTTCGGTGTATATTTGTGTGTGTGTTAGTGAGTGAGTGATTACTAGAAGGCACTTTAAAGGGTTGATAAGACAGAAGGAGCCAAGGCAGAACTCTGGCTTAACGGATGAAGAAATGTGAACTTGAAGAGCAATAAAATGGAAACTCTGCGGGAAGGAACAAAGGACTGACAAGAAGAGACAGAAAATGCCAAGAGATAGAGGGAGAGGGACAAAGAGGAAGAAATAACATCTGGTCAGTGGGTCTGTGGCTTGAATTTGGGTTGTAGGATAACAACACACGCACATGCAGAATACACAAAGTTCAAGCTGTCCCATATTTTGTTTCATTGACATTTTCAGACCCTTTGCTGTGTTGAACTCGTTAGCACGAATCAGTCAGTATTGAAGTAATAATCAGTTGCTGATCAATTACTGACTGATCTCTTCAGTGCCTCGCCCTGCAGCCTTGTTGTTGTGTGTAACCGTCCTAACAAGACTCAGATGTTGAAAGTCAGTTGTCCATGAGGGAAAATGTTTCGTCACACCAGAAAACAATTTGTTGGATGCACTGAAGCACCACATATTGGATCTTTCTTTTTTTTCTACCTCTAAAACTACTTAGGAATGCTGTAGGGGCTTCCCTTTCTGGGAAGGATTGTTATTTAAATTATGTTTGCTTTAAATTAAATAGCATCATAATTTGCTACAGGAAATTTTAAAGCACCTGAAAAAGTATTGAGAAAATGTTAAATTATAGATTTATTATTATTATATATCTTGGGGGGGATGAGGCCACATTCCTCTTGTAGGAGTAAATGAGTCAATCTGCTGATCCAGGGTCATCACCCAAAACAAATGGGTAAGAGCTACACAGATTTTACACTTGTAAATGTTAGTGGCTTTGCAGATGCCAGCACACACAGGTCGCCTCTGGCTCCGCTGGTCATGCCTTGGATAAGTCCTTGATATGCTCATGTCGAGAAAGAAAACGCCATTAGGGTACAGCAGTTTGGCCCAGGGATTCTAATTGTTTCATCGCGGTTGAGCTGGTGGCTTTGAACACATTATGGTCTTCAAACCAGCTCTGCAGAAATGACCCTGGCAGTTAACTTTAATTAGAGACACATTAAAGCACTGAGACAAAAAAGGAGATCTTACCGTGCGCTAATCTAGAGATACCAGTGTTTCCCACAGAACTTGATTCATCTTTGGCGGTAGCTGCCGGGTGGTTGATTGCCCATTAAACAAGCATTCAGTACGATATCATGTGCACCCAATGCAAAGTGAGGCCAGGTGTGCCTGCTGGCGGAAAATTTGTATGCTTGTCGCGCATAACAAAAGTGGTATCTACAAAATCCATCCATTCATTCCCACCGTCTCCGCTGGGGCCATTCCCAGCTAACACCGGGCGAGAGGTGGGGTACACCCTGGATCAGGTTGCTAGCCCATCACAGAGCAGACGTACAGAGACAAACAACCATTCACACTCACAATAACACCTACGGTCAATTCAGAGCGACCACTAGATTTCGCCCGGTCTAAAGGTCTTTGAGCTGTGACAGGAAGCCGGAGTACCCAGAACCAAGAACTTCCTGCATCTACAACAACGTTTGCCAAATTGTACATGTGCTACCACAGTCTTGGCATTAAATGGTAAACACTGGAAACACCATTTAAAAGTAGAATGTATACTACGGCCTCTGTAGGCGTCTCTTAATCAAAACAAAAAGAAAAGACGTGGTTTTATGAAGTTGTGAGGTAGCGTGGAATCATGGGAGTTGTAGTATTTCCCCACCAATGAAAATCTAACTGCTGCACAAACCATGATCGAACGGTAATGAGTAATCATGATCAATCACGAGTGACCAATACAAACAGTGAAAGGAGAAAACAGGTACAGTGCCTTGCATAAGTATTCACCCCCTTTGGACTTTTCTACATTTTGTCATGGTATAACCACAGATTAAAATGTATTTCATCGTGAGTTTATGTAATGGACCAACACAAAATAGTGCATCATTTGGAAGTGGGGGGAAATATTACATGGATTTCACAATTATTTACAAATAAAAATCTGAAAAGTGTTGAGTGCATATGTATTCACCCCCTTTACTGTGAAACCTCTATCTGGTGCGACCAATTGCATTCACAAGTCACATTTGCAAGTCACATAATTAGTAAATAGGGTCCACCTGTCTGCTATTTAATCTCAGTATAAATACACCTGTTCTGTGACGGACTCAGAGTTTGTTGGAGATCATTACTGAACAAACAGCATCATGAAGACCAAGGAGCTCACCAAACAGGTCAGGGATAAAGTTGTGGAGAAATATGAAGCAGGGTTAGGTTATAAAAAAATATCCAGAGCTTTGAACATCTCTCTGAGCACCATAAAATCCATCATAAGAAAATGGAAAGTATATGGCACAACCGCAAACCTAACAAGAGGAGGCCGTCCACCCAAACTGAAGAGTCGGACAAGGAGAAAATTAATCAGAGAAGCAACCAGGAGGCCCATGGTTACTCTGGAGGAGTTGCAGAGATCCACAGCTGAGGTGGGAGAATCTGTCCACAGGACAACTATTAGTCGTGTACTCCACAAATCTGGCCTTTATGGAAGAGTGGCAAGAGGAAAGCCATTGTTGAAAGGGATCCAGAAAAAATCCCGTTTGGAGTTTGCCAGAAGCCATGTGGGAGACACAGCAAACATGTGGAAGAAGGTGCTCTGGTCAGATGAGACCAAAATTGAACTTTTTGGCCTCAATGCAAAACGCTATGTGTGGCGAAAACCCAACACTGCCCATCACCCTGAGCACACCATCCCAACAGTGAAACATGGTGGTGGTAGCCTCATGCTGTGGGGATGCTTCTCTTCAGCAGGTACAGGGAAACTGGTCAGAATAGAGGGAAAGATGGATGGAGCCAAATACAGGGAAATCCTTGAAGAAAATCTGATGCAGTCTGCAAAAGACTTGAGACTGGGGCGGAGGTTCATCTTCCAGCAGGACAATGACCCTAAACATACAGCCAGAGCTACAAAGGAATGGTTTGGATTAAAGAATGTTAATGTCTTAAAATGGCCCAGTCAAAGCCCAGACCTCAATCCAATAGAGAATCTATGGCAAGACTTGAAGATTGCGGTTCACAGACGGTCTCCATCCAATCTGACTGAGTTTCATCTTTTTTGCCAAGAAGAATGGACAAACCTTTCCATCTCTAGATGTGCAAAGCTGGTAGAGACATACCCCAAAAGACTTGCAGCTGTAATTGCAGCAAAAGGGTGTTCTACCAAGTATTGACACAGGGGGGTGAATACTTATGCACCCAACAGATGTCAACTTTTTTGTTCTCATTATTGTTTGTGTCACAATAAAATTTATTTTGCACCTCCAAAGTACTATGCATGTTTTGTTGATCAAACGGGAAAAAGTTTATTTAAGTCTATTTGAATTCCAGTTAGTAACAGTACATAATGGGAAAAAGTCCAAGGGGGGTGAATACTTATGCAAGGCACTGTAACTGGCTGATGGCCTGTTTGTCTTTCATCTTCATTTTCCTCTGAAGTTATAGCAGAGATGGACAAAGCCACAAGTGAAGCTCATATGATGCAATTAAATAAAAACCAAATTGGAATTCCCATTACCTTGAGTAAAATTGTGGATTTCTCTAGGTTTGAACAGTTTGTTAGATGTTTTGGATAAAGTAGGTATACAAGTCAACAGAATATAGAACATGGTTCCAGTCGTTCTGTTTTGGTGAAGAATTATCACATATAACATCTTTAAGGGCATGAATACATGTCAATGTGAACCATCAGTGAGAAGCCAGGGCAGTTTGAATTTGGAGCAGTGTTGAGTCCTTTTAAAGCTCTGTTCTGTTCCCCTTCCCTCTGGGTGCATTATTTTTGTCATTCCATCTTAATCTACCACATGCACTCAAAATGGAAACAAACACAGATCAGCGTCAACTGCAGCAATAAGAGAAACATAAGTAAACACCTCTTTCTCTGGCCGCCTTAGAAGGTACGCCAAGACTCCTGAGCAGAGAGACACGACCTTCACATCACATAAACAAAGATGTTCTGAGACAGTGACATAGAACCATGAGACTGCTGCTTAGGCTTAAGGGAGTTTTATGATTCACATACAACAGTGTTTCCGACAGGTTTATAATCGTGAACAAGGCTCACAAAACGCATAAAGTCGGCACTGTCTTCTCTTTCAGTCAACAGCAGTCTCATATTAGAACACTCCTGCTGATCTGGTTTCTGTCATTCAGGGCCATGTTTTATTGTTTAAAAATTAAATTGTGCAGCGTCATATGAGCCACGCATGAGGACTGTCCTCTGGGGTTAGCAATGGTGTCTTCGAGGAGTTGACGCACATGATCATTGGCGGAAGACATCACAATTAATCTTTCTTCATAAACGCAACCACGGAGGTCAGGGGACTTAAGGGTCATATCCAGTGAAAACAACAACACTGAGCCTGGTGCAGGGCTGCTGTTCTTCCTCATCCACCAAAATCCTCTGAAATTGACACTGCGAAGGAACCGTTACCGCCACGCAGAAAATTATGACTCAAGATGAAGTCATAACGGAGCTAATTATACATTTGAGGGAAAGTGCTGCCATATTTTGGTTTATAGACACCAAACCTCGCATCTGCGAACCAGACCATAACCCGCTGACATCTGCCTTACAGATATATCCTTACACCAAGAGCGCTGATGCCATAATGATCCGTAGAGTCAAACAAACAACCCTCCGAAACATAAACGTAACAGAGCACGAAGGATGTGTGTGCAGCGGGTGTTGATTTTATTAATGGCTGCGGACCTCCTTGATCGGAAGTATGTTTTGCTTCTTTCGTGTGTTGGCTCAGGGAGGTCAGTATAAACTAACATCAGAATTAATGCTTGATGTGGGTTAGGATCAAGAATTAGGATCAGTGGAAGCACAGGTCACAGGCAGGCATAAAGAATATATACGGATGCAACTGACCCCTGTTTTTAGATGTAAAACGTTCACTGGTACAAGGGAAGGAGCAGTTACTGTTGAACTCAAAGATTAGTCCATGTTAGAGCCGGCGCAAGTTTTACATAACATCGGAAAACCTCATCTGATCCATCTGCAGTCGGTTTCATACTTAATTTGTCAACCACTGGTTTAAATTTCAAACCGTTTCTCCATATCAGATGGTGCCGCGTCCTTTGATTGAGTTTACATTTTGAGATGTAAACCAAAAGTTTTGAAAGTTTGCCAAACACTGCTGACAGCTTCTTCTAACGGTGCTTCCACAAGCTGAGATGGCTAACATATTTAAATAATGTTAACTACATGGAAGTAATTACTGCGTGGCCTAAGCAGGAGACTAAAAGCAAGAATGTTAAACACAACTGCCACTGGAATGCTAATTATCATGATACATTAGCAATGCTAAAGAACTGCGTTTCACTGAAGTGATGCTCTTTCCCATCACTTGACTGGCTGTTAACTTACTGGCAGCAAACTTGAGTGTTGGTGAATGAACTCTGTGACCTTTCAGTTTCAAAAGTTGTAGCCACCATCACTGTCTGCTGTGGAACTGAAACTGACGAGAGAAGTTACAGCAGAGGTCATGTCAGTGCAACTTTATTTTACAACTTACAAATGTCATCATTTCAGAACAAAAAAAGTATTTTCTGACACACAATATGAGGTATATCTCTTATTTGATATTAGTCATGTATCCACATCATATCATTATATTTTGAGCATTTTAATCTATTCATTTATTCTGTTACCTTACCCTGACGGGCTGGATTTGCTCCAGCCCTCCACCACATTAGAGTGTGGCCGGGTTTGGACCAAACTTTTGAAATGATACTCTGGTTTGGCCATGTTGGCTGGACTACCTACTCGATTCTATACTGCATCTGCTTTTAATCGCAAAAAACATCAAGCTCGGGTCAGATTCGGACACAAAAAACGGAATGCCTGTCGGGTTCTTACATTAGAATATAGAGTTTGTAAGAATTTCGTAATATATTTATCAACAACTAGAACTGTACCCGTGGATAGTTAAACACAGATGTGATGATAATTAATGTTTCAAACTGATTTAATTTCATCATAGTATGTTATAAATCATTAAATGAGAGCTTTTTAAGGCTGTTTTAAATGCTGAATAGTGGGACTTAAAATATTACCAAAGTTTGACATAAAAATATTTGCAAAGAAATATATATACCTACTTCAAACTAAATCTAGAGCAAAATCCACTGTGGACCGTAACTTATCAACTTCCACATCTCCCTCCGTTACTGTTTGAGCAAAGCCCAGCAGAGGTGAATGATCTTCACTGAAATATTGATGTCCGGACTGGGAGTGTTGGTTCCGGGTGAATAATGCAACAGGTGGATTAGGTCTGGTTTCAGAGAAAGCGAGCGGACGGATAAATTAATGATTATAGCTGCTTCCATGCAGCTTTATAAAATAATTAAAGAGGGGGAAAAAAATCTGTATTAATTTACTCACTCAAACTCTACATGAAAAATAAACACCAAATCTTCAAAAACTTGTTGTAGTTTAGCTTTGTGATTTTAAATTAACATGAACGATTTAGTGCTCTGTTATTGATTGCATATGAAGTGGGTTCTAAAACTCCCATTCATGGAAATGGCAAAAATTAAGCCTGCATGCATAGTTACAAATCATACAATGTTTGTCAGTCAACATGAAAATGGATTTTAAGATGCACAAAAAGCAAAAGGTATACAAGATGGGGTTAGAAGGAGAGGAAGAGAGGAGGGTAATTGTCCCTGGTGATTGATAATTCTCTTTTCTTGTTTATTTCACCAGGCGGGAAGTTGAAAGCAGAGCTAGGCCTGCGACCAATCAGTGGTTATCATTAAAAGGCGTGATGAGTGCCAGAACCAATCATACGCGGGTTCAATAGAGGAAAAGACGAGAGCAAAGCCGCCATGTTGTCTGAAGGCAGGAAAACACAGGAGAGGTATTTGTCAAGTCTGTAAAGCTTTCATGTCCTCGTGTTCCTTTACATGTTACATTCCTAATGTTTATCAGTCAAATACACCAGAGCAGTGCTGCCTGTAGAATGAAAACAGTTATTTTAAACATTTCACTGTGTTGTGTTTTTAGTCATAGTAGTTACACAGATCAGCGGTGGTCCTTCGGTCATTTTGTTTAATCAGTGGACCACTAGTTCCAACTGAAAGATCTCAAAGGTTATTGGGTGGATTGCTGTTTTAATATTGTGTTTTTTATTATTGGATGGATTTCCATGATTAGCCTATTGTTGCCAACAGAAATATTGATGCTACACATTCTTTTAAATTTGTTTCATAAACACATTTAGTGCTGTGTTTGTGTCCTCTTGTTTGACCCGTGCCACAATGCGTCACAGAATATTCTTGAGAAACCCTCTGCAGGGGAAACTTTTAAGGAGTGACTGCCATGACGTGCAGGAGGTAAAATGGAGGCCAGGTGTGTGCGTGTGTGTGTGTGTGCGCGTGTGTGTGTGAGCTGAGGTTAGCTGGTTATTTGGCCAAAATGCTCCCAGACCTTTGCAGCACGAAAACTGTCCTACTTCAGACTACAGAGGTGGGGGGGCGGGGCACCTTGTTTCATTTAAAATCCTCTCCCCTGATATGATGCTGCCACAACTTTACACACACACAGGTTTATGCAGCTATCATTACTAGGACTTTGCATTAACATCTATTCATTGACAGCCAAATCCTTAGCTATAACCTTAACCATGATCAATTCATGCCCTAACCAAATCACAATTCCCATCTCACCCCTAGACTAAACCACGACCTCAGAAAATAAGTTTAGCCTCATTGGACATTCTGGAAAAGGTCCTAAAGGTCCAACAAAACATGTACACACACACACACACACACACACACACACACACAAACACACACAGATTATTTCTAAAAGGTCAGATGAGGGTTAGAGGGCAGAGGAAAGAGTGAGGCATGGGAAGTTCTGTAATCTCCTTCCTATTGTTATAGAGGATTTTGTCCCTCACACACCAGGCCCTACCACACACACACACGCACCACTCCTGTCCATTACTTTGGCCATCGTTGGAACCAAACACCTGCCCTGTTCCATGCACTGCGGTTGGATTTCAGGTATCAGGTTGAAATGGGTCAGTGACCCCTCCTCTGTCCTTTTTCCTAACCCCTCTACATGCTCAGTGAGCATGTGACCAGTTCACCTGTAGCTGTGTCCTATACATATGCACGGCAGCTAAATGTAAGAGTATACCTCCCCCCGCACAACACATTAGTGAGGAGAAGAGAGGGCGACTGGAGTTGAAAGGCAATTATGTCTGGTCTCTGATGAGAGAGCAAACTGAGGCATACAAAGCCGTGTAATGTGGTGAAGCCGTGCAGCCGTCCCCAGGTACACAGGTAGACAATAGACGGCCAACTCAAAGCCCTGCAAAACGCATTCTGTCTAGGCACGCAAGCAAGCCAAAGCCAAAAAAGTCCATACAGATGAGATAAAGGCGTTCAGTAGTCGATGATACAAGAGCAAAGGAAAAAAAGAAGTAGGAAATGTTTTGAAAGTACTTTGAAGCACTTGAAATGCTCTTGAATCTACCTGCTAAGCCCTTGTCTCAGTAAGAGGCACTTCAGTTCAAAGATCAATCTTTCCTTTTCATGTTTCTGGTATTTGAAGATATTTCAAACATGTCTGTCTAAAGAAAAAGACTCAAGGTTCTCACGTTCATCTGGGTTATGTTAGCCAATTAGCAATTAGAATACGTGACCTCAATCATATTTGCTACAAATATTATAAACTCCGACAAGGAGTTTACGTTTTCATTGCCGTTTGTTTATCAGCTAATATAGTATATTAGTATAAGTTGTTCACACTACACCATTTTTAGCCAGGTTTTAAACTTTTGAATGTCACCAACAAAAGAACAGAGCCAAATCAGTGTTCGGCTGTTGCCAATCGCTCAATGTGAACTCTTCAAAGACCTGATTCGAGGGGCTGACTAGTTTTCTAGCTGGGGAAAAATCTGAACAGATCCATAGTCACGACAAAAAATATAGAAGCCACATTTCAAGTGGGAAGAATTTGAGATTTTAGTGGACTATTTCCTTAAATCAAAATATGGCTTTATCCCAATTCCAACACTTGCTTTCTTAAAGGTCAGTTTAAAACTAATATAAATGTACCCTCACAGATCATAGTGCTCACTGTGCTGCTGCTGCACAGAGCACTGTAGCCCCTTAGAAGGTTCACTCCAAGTCTTATTATGCTGACGTAGTGTGAAAGCCGCGAGTAGTGAAGTGAAATGTTTTGACATTCATGTAAACACCTGTACTCCAGTCTCCTTTCAGTCTTAATTTGTTAGTGATGCTTGATTGATGATGGAAGTTGTCATTTGTCTGTAATAAGTTTTTACAGGGCTTGCATGAACACCTGTGACATGTGCTCAAAGTCACTTTGATTCCCCGCTGGAGCTCCCAACAGAAAACGTTCTCAAATAGCATCAGAAGAGCTGCTTCCAATGATGGCGCACACTCGCACATAAAACACACAGATGAACCCGCGGTTTTGTAGACCACAACAAACACTTACTCCAGGATTAATCCCCCTGTCTGTTTGTAGTGTTTTCCTCCTGTTTACACTCTCCAGTAATTAGAGGGCCATTAGACATGAGACTTTGTCTCACATGAAAGGAGTCATTGCGCTTCATCATCACAACGGTTTGTTGCCTGTTATGAGGACGGTGCAGCAAGGCTTCCCCTCATCAAGCTGCTGATGCCTTGAGTCATGGATTCCCGCAGTGGTTGTCCTGACTCACGGCAAATCCCACTTTACTCCAGCTCAGCTTGTGGTTTGAGACCCACACGAGTGGCCTCAGGATAAAGGAACCCATTATGAAGTTAAATATTTTTCTGACTTTTTTTGTCAATATTAGCCTAAATAATAAAACATTTTGAAAAAACATCAAGTTTTTATTTATTATTTTGCTATTTTAAGAAAGTCTGCTGGTGAAAGACAGAACTGTACTCCTTTACAAAAAATCCTATGGGAAAAAAAAATGCATCTGTATCTATCCTGAATTTAATAAAGTTAAAGAAATTATAAATGTATATCCTGAATCTATCCACAATGGTTCTCTCTCGACTCATATTCAATCTTTTAAAGTTTGGTGGAAATCCCGAGACCAGACTGCTAACAAAGTATTGTTCCTGCTTAAGTATTGTTGGTTGAGCCAAAGCCTATTAGATCTTACTCTGTACCATAGAGCTCCTTTGTTACGAGCTGCAGTTTATATGGGCACTGTAGTTTATTTTGAATCAATCCCATATACACTCTCCTGCTACCACGAGTACAAATCCACAGCTGAAAATAGTCTCCAACAAGTGCGCTGTTTATTTTTGTTTATCTTAAATCTACCGCTCTCAGTTGTTTTGGGAAATGAATCCGCTCTTTGAAAAAAAGTTGAGGTCTTTTCATTTTTAAAGTCGGAACAAATGAGATTGGGGTTGATTGCTATAGACGGAAATGAAAAGTGTAGCTTTGCGTGATGGACTAATGGACATTAGGATTTTGTTGACTTTCACAATCCTTTTTCTTTAAATCAACATGTCACACTTTCTTTAAAAGAAAGGTCTGTTGCTTCCTTTGTCACTGAGCAGCAGCTTTAGTCAAAGTGGATTTGCTTCATGTTTCCATATGTTGACCTCTAGTCACAGCAAAGCCTTGAAAGAAGACCGTTCCTTTATTATTACGTTTTCCGAGCAATCGGGGCATAGTGAGAACTGTGGATGTTTTCTAAAAGATAAGACGATTTCGAGTTCAGAGACTTCATTGTGATAAATCCTTTTAAGTGTTTTTCATATGGTGACCAGTGTATATTGACTTCTGTCATCACCATGAGCATGTGTCTTCTCTTTGGGTTGGCTGTTTTCTCTCCGCCACACACACACACACACACAGACACAAACACACTCACAGTCTGTAGGGCTTTTTACAGAGTGTAAAGCATCTGCTGAGGCCAACTCCCTCATATGGAGGCAACAACACGCAGAGATCTTTGATGTTTTGGATGCAGACCCAACTGAGTCCACATGTTTCCCAAAGAGATGATTCATGGCTAATAGAACAGAAAGGGATTAATGAGATTCACTGCAATACAGGTCATGAACTTTGTACACAACAAACACGTTGGGACACATTTGTTTGCTTTGTGGTTTTAATTGTCTGAGGTTGTGGAGTGATAGGAGCCTCCAGAGGCTAAAACCTGCAGCTCTGGTACAGTAGAGCTTGCATATGTGTGTTTGTGTGTGTTACATCAGCAAAGTTGGACAACGCACAGCACCTCAGGGCTCAAAACAGCAATACCTTACACATGTAACAAATTTTAAGGCAACAAACGTTAATTATTACATAACCTTTTATTTGTACCCTTGTTCATCTTCCCAGAAACTGATTATTTAGATTGTTCTGCCCACCCATTTCCTTTCTCTTGGTTTTCCCACTGCACAACAGACAAACAAACAGCACTGCGGCAACAGGCAAGGGTAAGCACCTGCATTTTATTTTTACACTTCAAGATTTAATTCTCTTGTTTGTAACTCCTGACTCCTTTAATCTTTTCCGTGTAAGGCGATATTCAGACTGAATCCTGCGTGATAAAATGGATCCTATGCTTCAATTTGAATTGAGCCAGAGGGTCAGAGGAGATAAAAGAAAAAAGTCTAATGTTTTTCTAGTGAAATGTTTGAGGCTCAGCTTTTGCCGCAGCTGAATGTTTTCCAGTTAAATCCTTCAGTGATCGTTCAAATACATGCAAACACTTCCTTTTTATCATCTACTTTGTGATTGTTGAAGTAATTGCCACTGTGATGATTTTCATTGGTAAAATCCTGGTTAAGTATCACAAACTCACAATTACTACTGCTGTAAACAAAAAGCCCCTGTGCTGTTTTAATACAGTGTGGCGTTCTGTCTGAATCCTCACTGAGTTTAATTAGATGTGATGATTCAAGCAGTTTTGATGTTATATCATCCCTCTTTAGCAACAAGGAGGTTATGTTTGGGAGATTATTTTTTTTTTATGCAATTGTTTGATGGTAAGTAGATTAAACAAACACAAATAAATAGATTTCCACAACTTGGTGGAAGGATGTGGTATAAGTGAGGGAAGAAAAAAATCTGACATATTTAGGAAACTGATATCTGTGAGGGTGTGAAATTAAGAGACTGTTGGGCCTCGGTGGAAGTGTGCCATTCAAGATGGTTAATTTAGCTAAATTATTATATTTCTTCTAAAAGAACTTCAGACAACGATGTTTGTTCGATAGAAGATTATGTCCTCTGTGCCATTCTGGTTAATTCTTGGTTTTAACTTTTCTCATGCTTTAGTTCTGTCTTTAATTTGATTGCCTCATGGTGTGACGTCTGTGTGCTCTATGGGTGGTGTTACACATGGTTAACATCAGCCATTCATTCATTCAAGTTCAGTTGACGTTTTTACACTTAAGTAGAAACGTTTTTTTTTTCCTAGTTTCTTTTTTGGGGTTAACATTCTTCTAAGCCCATCCTCGTTGTGTCCCTGTCTTTGTCAGAGCAACAACCTTCAATTCAAAGGAGAAATCATGACTGTACACAACGTTGTACCAGATACCAAATATCTGTGTCTTTTGGAGCCCACTAAAGCCACCTGTGACAAAGTGAATGTGTCAGATACATTGTCGTCTACATCAGCCCAACACGTTCTGTTAAGATGTGGCAGAATCACAGTAAACAGCAGAGAGGTTGGCCACAGTCAGCAGTGTTTAGTCTATCTTTGATGTGATCTGGGGAGCATCTGGCGCATGTAAGGCATATTTGGGGCCGAGCAACAAGCCAGCTTTAACTGAGCATCTTTTTTAGCCATGAGGACTGACAGACTGGGACAGCTGAGCTGGCTGCACAGTTTTGTCATCAGAGACACATTAACCACCTGCTGCTGCCGTGGACAGGTCTTTTCTTCACCGTGCAGCAAAATCTGCAAAATGGTTCTGTAATTTTCCGGCAGCTCAGCTGACTCAACAGGAACCCTCATAATCCTACCTCCCAGAGACGTAGCATTTTCTCGCCTGTCACAGACCTCCTGTGAAGGCAGCATTTCCCACAAATGTGCGAGCAAGCTGTTGAGTCGTGGGAAAAGTACTATTTATTGAGGGAAGAAGGGGGAAAAGTGACGTAACCGCAGGTTTACTAATGAATGCATGATACAGGGAGATATGTTTTTTACGTCAATGGAAGAGGAGGGTCGGTGGAGCAGGAACAGACTTAGAAGAGAAGACTGATGACAGCTGTGCTTTACAGTAAGACTAAATGACCTGACTCCCAATCGGCATTTTTGTTTATTTTACATTTTTCCTCGATACAATAGGTGAATGTCAAATGTCTTTGGTTTTTATTTAATCACTAGTGTCATTCTTTCCTCTTTTTCATCTGCAAGAAGTGATTCTTCTTTCTGAAGTAACTAACTGATAGAAGTACTACAAATTCCCGCTTGCCTCTCCTCTGACCCTGTATATAATTTCCTTTCTGTGTGAACTTCTTTTTTTTGTTTCTCTAAGTTCGTCTTGCTGATAAATCTCATCCAGTTTAAGAGACCACACACAATATGCTTGTATCTCATGGACTCGCACATTATTTTGAAACATAACAAGACATATGAGGATTTGGTTTCACAAGAAACACTGAACCTTTACTCTAAGAGTGAGTGTGCCTCTTATATTAACTGGTTTTATAGACTGTGAGTGTTTGAGATGTTTCACAGATTATTTATGAACCTTGTTGGGTAACGCTTGCTTGTCGAGAGACAATTAACTAATCTGAGAAAAAACATTATTGGAACCCTCAGCCATTTCTAGCTGAGCCTAAAACAAACACATGATTTGATGACTACTCAAGCTTTCACTGGCCGGGGATTACTGTACCTTTTCCCAGTGGGTTGCTTGTTTGAAACCTCATTATATCAAGTCTGATTATGGATTTAATCCTTAACCTGACATTGACGGGGTCCAGTGGACCGAGACGATCCGCTGAGTCAACAGGAGGGGCCTGGATCATGGCTCACTGAAGCTTCAGCTTGAAGCAATTTCTCTACGTCGTTCACCTGTCCAGATGATAGACAGCCATGATGGTTCATTAAATTAGCATGACATTTCAGCTTGAAGATATAAATATCTTTGTTATCATGATGGTGTTTTACCACATTTACAACAAACACAATTACAAGATAAGCCCTAACACAAATGCATCGAGGCTTTGCAGTGAAGCGGAGGGTAACATTGGTTAAAAGGGAATTTGTGTTAAAGCAGACAGGCAGTGGGAGAGTGTATTGTAGCAGAAATCATTCAGGACCTTTCTTCAAGCATCACCCATACACAAGAAAGGATTCACTTTGATTTGGCACTCAGGATATTGCATAACTAAAGTGTTGATGCACAATGTGATGTCTCATAGTAAAACAATGATAATTTCTGCCTTAATGTTGGCCATGTGTGCAATAACACTCTGACAGCAGAAGCTGAGAGCACCAGTCCTGAAAACTCTCCTGAGACCTTGTGTCATTGACCATTGTGAGAGTTAGCTACCAAGAAAAACCACAACATTGGCAGTTTCAGAAACCCCCCAAAACAACATTTGTTAATATTCAAGCGACAAAACCATGTAGAGTTCGAAGTAAGTATGATTCTTGTGCATTTAGGAGAGAAGGATTGCAATCAGGTGATGTTGTTGTATAGCAACAATCTGCAGAGGGAAGAGATTGTTTTGGATGCGTCAACAAAATGTTGAACATGGAGTTATGGTTTTAGTCTGTAGTCATATTACAGCTGAATGTCATTTTGGTTTTATGACCGACGTTTCACAAAGTGTTTTTAATATTTTTACCAGCTGCACTAGCTGTCAATCATTGGTGTCAATCACTGTGAAATCTTTTTGCAGAATGTAAATTACATTACAGTCCTGGCGCCTCAGGCAACTCTTCATTCAGAGTTTGACCTCCAGCACCAGACATGAAACACACTATAGATTCATGTAAACATTACAATCTTTTCTTTATAAAAAAGTATAATATAATCACCACCAACATATATCAAACTGTACATTCTCATAGATTTCAGTCCCCTAAATATGATGCTGGGATTCTTCATCAAGATTCATGAATTATTACTTTGGAAATCTGTGACAATGCCAGAAAAGTCTCGAAAGCGTTTAAACACTAAACTGGATCTGTAGCTTTTGCATAATCTTGGTATAAGTCGGACAAACAGCAATGAAAACAAAACCTCCCTGCCGGAGCTGTAATTGATATTGAGATTGAAAATGAGAGACTACTGCTCCTTTTGAAAGAAACACCAGGAGCCCATTATGAGGACGAGTGAAATGCAGCTGCTCTCCACATATGTAAACGTTAAAATGTTTTTTTTTGTAAATGCAATGTGTTAGAAGATCCTTTCAAATCATCTTCAAAATTAATCTTTGGATATGCATTGGAAAATGAGTTCCATTCATTTTTATCAGACTATTTCTTGGCCTGAGTGGAGTCCATTAAAGCCATCCAACAGTCGGTGTCAGCTCAGCAGGCAGGGACCTCCAGCAGCAGGTCATACCAGTTCAGTTAGCTCAGTAGGACTGGGTCCCCCACATTCTGTCTCTCTGTCTTTTTTCATCGCCTGCGTGTCTGTTTTGTTTTTAGCCCCTCTCAAAGTCTTTATGGTCATTTATACACAAACCCATGCACACACGCAACCACTCAATCTAACGTTTTTCTCATGCTCCCAGTAAATAATCGACATTTCCTAAAGTTTTATTATCATCTTAAATCTTTTCGACAAACTCAAACTATCCACAACGTGCCCATCTGTTGGACTGTTAACCCAGCAGATGGAGTGATCCTTTGGGTGGTAAATCTGTCAATATGTCTAATGTTATATACGTCTGTCCCAACTCGTCCTGCATATCCAGCCACTAGCGTGAAATCAAGAGGAGTCTTCTTCTTGTTGGGAGGAGAAGTTCTCAGCTTATGAGAGAGGTTTTCTTTTAAGTTATGTTGGAATATGTTACTGCAGAACCTCCAGAAACACACAATTTATCTAAATTAAGAAGTTTATCAAATAGCCTTTTATTAATTGAGATTTTAAATGAATCTTAATACATTTTTGACAAATTTCACTTGGATTTTAAGCAAAAACATTCTAGGCCAGTATTTAGAAGAGTGTGTGTGGGGGGGGGGGGAAGAGTCTGTGATATATACAACAAGCAATGATGTCATGTGAACAATTTGTCCGAGAGATAAAAACGAGTGGGTGAAGTTTTTATCTCCGAGAGATGGACTGAGAGGTTAAATAGATATATCATCACTGAGACCAAAGACTGAACTCCACCTCAGTGTTTGCACCTACATTCTGTCAGTTAAGACCAAAGTACTTAAATACAAGAAATATAATTTAAATTGTCAAAACGAATAGCAACTCGTACTACTTTTGTTTGTTACACTCATTTTTGATATCAGTGTTTCAGTTGGGTCTTCAAAAAATTCTACAATATAATCATATGAATTTTAAAGCTTAAAAAGTATATTGAAATATTGTGTACTAGGTTGTTACTATGGTAACATTCAACACTAATTATAATTCTCTCTCATTGATTAGAGACATTAGTAATTTAAAAAAGACCAACATGGAACTGAGGTGTCAACAAAACCCTGGTTATAATTTATCTCACTACTTTCGTCTGTGGGAAAAACTATGGATTCATGTACCTACATTACAGTTTGTGAGATAACATTGTGCATCAAGGGTTATTTTCTACCAGGCTAATTCACCTTATCTTAAATTATGGGGGAGTGTAAGTAATTCTAAGACACCAAGATCCCTTTACATGTATCATACTTGAGACGGGTCTTAAATTTAATTTATTACGGTCTTAAAAAGGCTCTTAAAAAGTCTTAAATCTAATTTGTTGAAAGCTTCAGATCACGATGCTGTTATCATTATAAAAGTTAGTTTCTGTGCGATGTTCTGCAAAGTTTGGAGGCGGAGGTTAAACAATGTCTCTGGATATGCTATATTTCATCTTGTGCGTACTTTTCAAGAAGTGACTGTTGCAACACTGCAGAGCTCCGCCACCACTTGCTTTGTCACTCGTTTGAGAGATCTTGCAGAAGTCCAGCTGTAGAGATGAATTCCACAGCTTCCAGGAAAAACTACTATGAGACAGTAATAGCCCAAATAACATTGTTGATTAATCGTTTACTAACAGGCTCTGACGTATGAGAGACATCCAAAGGCCAAGGCATTGCTTCCACCGCCCACACACACACACACACGCAGTGGGAATATAGAACTCTAGCATTCATGCTCACATGCACAAGAACACTGTTTCAAGTGTGTGCATGCCGCTCTCAGGCTCCTTTGGCCTGTTACCTGACTGTAGCTCGCAGACAAAGTTTGGTTTGTAATTCAAGCCTCCTCTCCCTCCGAACGTTTGACAAGCAAAGCTGCAGCAGGTGACAGAGACGGAGAGCGAGACGCGGACGGAATCCTGATTGTTAGGCGTTTTTCTCTTTTTTTTCTCCCAGTGAGAACTTAACCTCAGCCAGATAAACGGTGATTAATTTAACTGATCAGAACCACATGGTTAAACTGCTGCGAGGGCCTGATGAGAAGTGAGTGTAAGGGCCAGATACCCTCTGTCTAATTCATTACTTTAAGTACATGTAGATTCATTGCCTCAGTGACATCAATGGATCAAAGCAATTTCTGCAGATTGGATTACCCAACTTACAGTAATGATGATTGCTTTGTACAGCGAGCGCAGCGAAAGATAAAAACTGAGAACTGGATATCTCTCTCTCAGTAATCGGATGACAACATTATTTTCATGCTGGTGTCTCCCTCATTACAGTAAACCAGAACACATGTACGCGGTGTCGTTTGTTTGTTCTTGTAATTAAAGATCTGTCACTTAGAGACACTTGGGTCTCCCCAGGCCAAGACGCACACAAAGAGAGACGTCGGTTGTACAATAAAACCAAATGAATCATTGTAATTATTGTCAGAAGGATGCTGGGAGCGAATACCTCACAGGCCAACATTATAGTGTCAAGTAGGCACCAGCATCACTTCAGTGGAGACTGCAGATGCAGGATATCGTGGACTCAATCGGACACTAATTATCCCCCATAGCTATGATCTGCACACCAAGAAAGTCTCTGGGTATTTGATGGCATACCTGCGAGCACATTACACGGGACACATAGTTTAAACAGTGCTGAAATACTTTCTCAAAAATGGAAAAAGACACAAAGGCGCCGTGGGCCAAGTTGATTCAGCTACAGATGATATTTTCTTTTTCATTTTTCGCCACTGCGGTCGGGTAAAAATCCCTCAACGCCACTGCTGCAAAACCATCTGTCCAGGAGGAGAGTAATCAGTGTCAGGTGAAATAACATGGATGGACCATGAATCAGTGGAAAACTTCTAATGTTGATTACAAATCTGTGTTGGAAAAATCTGAAGCAATGCCTTGGACAGCTCTCGTGAAAAAGGCCTTGAAGTCTGTTCATAGAAAGCACTCTGTTTTGCATGACTTTTATTAAAGTGTGCAACTGTACCTGCCGATGTGACCCAGGTTTTAATATTTCAGAAGATTTTCTGAATATATCTGACACCTTGAGTTGTATGAGCCAAAATATGTGCCCTCACCGTCAATTTATGTAGAGCACAATGTGGCTCGCATGAGTCTTAAAGTGTTTCACGTTTTCTTCATGGACATAAATTAAACCTGTTATTTTTCTACCATAAATTTTCCAACTTAAGTTTTTTTTTTATTCTTACACGTGTGCATGACTCAAATTGCTGTGATTTGATTCAAAGGTTGTAAATACTAGGAGAAAAAATCACTTCACAGACCCTCACTGGATGAAGGGCAGTTGTCAATGTACCAATCGGTAGAATGATCACCCAATAAATTCATTTAGATTTATTTTCTTTATTAAATAAATAGTTGTTGTAAAGGAGCATCAAACTTTAGATTTTATGTCCCACGTTCTCACGGATCTAATTGACTGTTTTCAGTGAAAAAGGTCTAAAAACTGTTTGTTCTTATGTTGATTTGGATATGTATATTGGAAACTATTCTCTATGATTTTTTATTAGGGGTTTAAACATCAGTGTTTTCAGCTTGTTTTTGCTGCCCCAAGTGGCTGAAAAATATATCATTCGTTGCATAAATTGGTTTCTAAAAAATTTTTAGAAACTTATTTTATAGTTGAGGCAGATGGAGATGGTGCTGATTGTAACACATGTTGTTGGTTGATCTTTAATTTCGTGTGCAAGGGATTAAAAAGCTAAAGTTAAAAATTATATTGCATGTTATAGTGTAATCAGTAGTTTTTCTTTTCTGTTTTGCATCTTTCTCTTTTGAGTATTTTATAACAAGTCATTGTTTTTCATAAGGCTGCTTCTGACTTATACAATCATTGTCCACAGTGCTGAACATGAACTTCTGTACCTCTGATTTTTAAGACTGAAATTCACTCAGCATTTGATGTAGTCAGAGATATTTGTGACTTTTCTTAAACCTGTTTGATACGTTGAAAGGGAAACATGACTTTGTGTCTTGCTGTTGTAAATGTGATGTGGTTTCCAGTCGACAGCACTGAATATCGGATAATGTGAATCTGTCTCCTCCGGCTCTGGAGTGTTTAGTCTGAGCGCTCGACTCCACCATCTGCTTTACAGCTGCCTGTTAGAGGGGCTAATTAGAACAATGGTAATGTCCAATCATATATGCTACATTAAGCCAACATCTAATGCAGCCAATCAGGGGGCCAGGGAGCATGAGGGCTCAGGACAAGAGCCGTTAATATCAAAGAGGTGAAGGTTTATCACAGTTTGGCCACTAATGTTTATCTTAACCAGTAGAACTAAAGATGGGAGCAGGGCTCACACACAGACACACACACACTGACTCCATCCACACCCGGTATTAAAATGGGTCCTGTATCCAGATTGTGTCTCGATATGATTTTATCCTGATTAAGTTTGCACTCGGGGTTAATATGTGTCTCCAGGGTTGTGATCTGACTGAGATGTAATCGCTCTGCCCCGCTCATGTCACTCCTCATTTGAGTAGGTCTAAAAAAACACTAACAGGAGAGAAGATAGAAGAAGAAAAAAGTTCCTTGTTTTTGCTTTTCCCTTGGTCTCGTCTTCACTCCATCCACAGGTCTTGAATAATGTGAGGAGAAATCAGCTTTGTGTCTCTACTGCCCAGCTACTGATCCATCACTGGTTTGAAAAAGTTGCACCTAATTGTGAATTTCCACTTCTCTTCAGCGTCCCTGACCCCCTCTGTCGGTGGTCTGCTGGTCCCCAATGAATCTTGGGTGCATTTAAACCTGTGCTTTCATGTGGTTGAGCAATTCAATTCCAATTCCTCAACTGAAGACACGCTATTCAGTGTGTTTATTGTGTGATACTCACATTTCACATGTCTGAGGTCGTTCAAATATCTCTAGTCTAATTAGATAACCAACTGAAAAAACAGGAGCAGGTATCATTCCCTTTCGTGTTCATCATAACTTGCTCTGTTGTCATGCTAACATTCTCTAGTACAGCTGAGGCCGTTCAGGAATGTCCTTATTTATACAGGTTTTCGGTCATAAACCGAGGTTTTGGACCAAGTAGAATCTTGCCCCGATGGTGGAACGGAAAAAAAAAAGTTACTGGAAAGACCAAAGTTATTACTGTTCATCTCGTGGGGGACGTAAATGTCTGTCCCAAGTTTCATAGTCATCAATCCAACAGTCATCGACATGGTGGTGTAAAATGAAAAGTTTGAGCATAACCACAGTCGCTCCGATTCATCCTGTGGTGTTTCGTCCAATGGCTTTTCCATCGAAATTCATCCAGTACAGTCAATTTCAGTCTGTGCTAAAGTGGTGGACTGACAGCTGGACGTTGCCATCCTCAGAGACACGCTGCTACCGAGGCTGACACATGGTATATTCATACAGCTTGCACTATTGGTATGGGATTCCTGTCATCTATTTATCAAAATAGGAATCAGTTATATCAGTAGCAGCTTTTCAAAGTTACTATCAATCTTACATTTTTTTTTCTTCTTAGTTTCAGTATATTTCTGCTCCTGATTTAAATCATCTCTCAGCCGCTCATTGAAAACCTCAACTTCTCTCAACCAGTTCCTTTGACAACCTCTTTCTCTTCAATCGCACCTCAACACTATAGTTACTAGTTATTCTGCCCTTTCCCAGCTTTTCTTTTCCCCTGAACTCCTGACATCAGTTACTGTATCGTTCCTTCCTCCTCCTCCTCCTCCTCCTCTCATGCCCCTCAGCCCTGACACCAGCCCCACTTTGAAGTCCTCTTTTAAGAGCACAATTAACCCCCTCCTCCAGACACTGCACTCACTTCTCACCTTTTTAATAAGGCGCTCATAGACAAGTGTCAGACCCTTTTTTTCCTCCGTCTTTCTCACTCACACAGTCTGACACACACACACACAAAAGCACAGATCTACAGGTCCTTGCAACATGCCTGTAAATTCTTTGTCACCTGGCTACAAACTCAGAGACCCCTTCCTGTATAGTTTGTGGTACTGTACTGTGTGTGTGTGTGTGTGTGTTTTGTGAGGGAAAATGAAAGAGACACAGAGGTGGTTTGTTGATGTTTGACTCACTGTTAATGTAGTTTCCGGTGCTTTGATACAAAGTGAATCAGTGGTGACTGGGGGTAAGAAGAAGCCATTAAGCAGTAGACCACCTAATTGTCACTCAGCATGTGCTCTCGTGTGCGTAGTAAGTATTTAGTTACGGTTCAAGAGGAATAATGTCTTTTCTTTGCACTAAAATGCACCCAAGTATGCAGAAACCCAAAACCTTTCAACCTCCCTCTGCAAAGTCTTTCCACCAGACTTGCTGCAGAGATTTGCTATTTCTCAAGCAGCGGCGTTCAACTTGAACTCTTGAAAGGAAAGAGGTCGCATCCATTGCCCGGTGACTCGTCTCCATACGGCCGCGAAATACACATGCTCGATGTTTCCTGCGCGGGTGGGATCCATATCCCCGGGAACCTTGAGTAATTCGGTGCAGGTGAATCTGGCCTTTGTGACTCAACCTGTAGCTTCAGGATGTTTTCCTCGTAATCCAGGAACAGAGGGGCTGATGAACATCTCCCGATAGTGGTCGACATAATGAAATAATAATGAAATGGCTTTTCTGCTTTATCTCGTTTTTGTCTTTGGGCTTGTGTCTGCTGTTTGCCCGAGAGTCGAGAAGATCAAACTGCTATAGTGGGAGATAAAACCCTGGCTTTTGGAAAAGAGCAGCTAAGAAACTCACTCTGTCAATGCATTCATCAAATGTTCTTTAAGCTTACCTGGATCAAGATTAAGTTATATTATGGGGAATTGTTATTTTTATACAGCTGCAAAGTTCTGCAAAAAAAAACACTTTAACTCATGTACTTATAATAACTGTGTTCTTAAAATCATAAATGTGATGAATCAAGAGAGTCAAAGTTTTCCACAAAATTGGAAGCACATATATGAATTTCCTAAATAAGCCTGAAAATCAACCTCAGATAAAAAATACACAACAGGGTTATCCATATATTTTTGGACATTTCATTCAGAAGTGTGCCACCAGGTCCGGAGCAGTGACACGGGGGCTAAGCCCTGCGGAGTATTGAGTTAGATTGAGAGGACATTATGCAAACACAGATGTGCTGCCTTTCCTATAATAACTTCCTCAGAAGCGACAGCAGCTCAGTGTTGAGCTATTTAAGACCAGGAATCCTTTGAGGAGGGAGGATTTTCCTTCCCCACTTCTCTCTGTCCCTCCCTCTGTCTCTCTCTTTCTGTCATTAATAAGACGATATTGTCCCATCTGTCAGGGGAGCCAGCGTGGACCACGTGTTTGCAGTTAGGCTCATCAGAACCTGATGTGGGGAGGCCGCGGTGAACGTGAGGGACTGAAACTTGGAAGCACGGCCTAGAGTGGGAACGGCGGCACTGGGGAAGGTAATTAAATCACAGGCTCTCCACAGTTTCAGGGCACAGGTATACACACGAGTGATATATGAAAAGTCTGTTTGGACTGGGAGAGACTCGTGGGGGAGATGTGGAGCTGCGAAAAGTGATTCTCCAGACTGCACAATAAATAGTAAAATAATGTCTATTCCCATGATTTAAAATTGTCACACTGCACAAAACATCTCTCTCACACAGACCCTTCTGTTTCCTGGCTGCCTGCCAAACGTTCATAGACTCATAACTTTCATGACATGCATGTGATCATACGTTTATACATCCCGTGTGATCTGCTCACCAAGCAAAGTGTAACTCCCCTGTGACACGAGTAAGTTCACTTCACTATTAACATATTTGTAAGATGCCATAATGTAAAACGCAAAGGAACTAGCTAAATCAAAGGCCTCGTTCTTCCCACTGCTATTACACCACCTCCAGACAGTATTGCTGCAATCACTCTTCACTTAATCAGATGCAGAAATAAACATCTCTGGGGTTTGGATCCGCAGCCAAAACTCTCTCACATCAACGATCGCGTCCAAATATCCCACATCAAGAAAAACAGGCCTTCTGCTGTGGGATGCAGCCGTGTGATAATTTATTATTGATTCCAGGTTGAATATGATCAATACACTTATCAAAACTGATGTTCAATCAAACTGTTTTTCTCCAAAGCTGCAGATTATTTGATTTCACTTCTCTCGATTCACAATACAAGAATTTTGTATTCTGTTCCTGTAGCCGTAGCTTTTACAGCCGCTTAAATCCTCTACTTGCAGTGTTTTTGTGCGGGGTCCCTGTGGTCTACTGTGTTGTGGTCTTCCACAGTCGTGAGTGTAACTGTATCTCACTGACCCGGGTTACTGCCGCAGTCAGCGCCATGATGTCAGGGGAATTCATCAGCGTGCCCATGGACGATGTACTGGCTGTCATGGGAATACCACTCAATTTACGAAAATCACATCTGCTATCATCACTGCGTAGCACCATCAAATCTCTCTCCCTTTTCTTTAAATGGAGTTTATTTTCCCCCCAAAGCAAGAAACCAGAGAGCGAGGCTGTAATCTGTGATGTCATCCTGGTGCGGCGCCCGGAGTGACAATCAAAATGGGAGTAAATCAGTCAGTGATGCTAGATTTGAGTCATAAATGTACATTATCCGGCTGGAAATTTTCCGGCGTACTGTTACAGTCACCTTTTCCAATTTCTGAAATTGATTTTCTATGGACGTGTGTTATGGTCACAGACTCTTTATCATTTCAGATTTTGAGGGACAGCATTAAATGGTCCAATAAATTAAATATAGAGTCAACAAACCTAGAAATATTATACTGTGATGGTGTAATTCAGAGGAGCTCATTGGCTACAGGAACAACCTTCGTGTATGAGCTCAAATCTCCTGTCTCTCTGATCCTCATCATCAATTCTGCTCAGCAAAGCTTCATGTGCCTGCACCTAGAGCCAAACGTAGATTACACAAAAGCATCTTTGCACTAATATCATCTTTTATCCATTAGACTCTGGTTCAAAGAGCATCCTCGTAAGAAGCCTCGAGGAAATGCAACCCGCAGATTTTGAGTCATTTCGATTTGGTTTGATTCCATTTGGTTTCCTTCAGAGAGAAGAACTTTTGAATGTTCTCTATCAAAGAACGACCTCGTAGTGGAATTAAAACCTCGTTTTTCACCAAAAAAACAAACAAATAATGTGTCTATGAAGTTTGGGCCCGTGCCCTGAACCCGCCGTGTTGTAATGTAGTAACACACTTAGAGAAGTTTGTGTTTTTTTTGTTGCATATACTACATGTTTGATTGTGTGTTTGCGTGCTTTTTAAGTGTGTGTGTGTGTTTGTAGGCCACAGTAGGCTGCAGGCGAGGTTACATCTTGCAGCAATTAAGCAGCATGCGTTTCTTACGCCCCTCCACTCGTGGACTGCAGGGTCCTATTTCAAGGCCAGCCTGCATTAGACAAACTGAGACCATTTGAAGGGTTGGTGGCTGGGGCTAAACGGGCGAACGCAGCGGCAACATGTTGCACACATCAGTTAATTGCTTAACAATAAAATGTGGTTGTATGAGAAGGAACATGAGCACGTTAACAATGTTGACAAACCATAGAGATGTGTAACAGAAGGAGTGAATGGAGAGGATGCAGAAGTTGAAAGAAGGGGGATGGAGAAGTGGGTGAAGTGAGAGATGAGCTTGTGACAGTTGGGAACCAGAAATGAGAATAAGATTTCAATTTGTAAATGAATCAAACATGTTCTATTTAATTACTCCGCCATTTTTAAGCACGTCAAAATACATTTGTAAACACTCCTGTGGTCTCTTTGAGTGCCAAGAATCAGTGAGAATACATTGTTCTTCCTTTTATTTACCAGATGACAACAAGGCTCAATGTGCTGTTATTTATTATAATAAGGAGCCTGGATGCCAACAGATAATTGTCCCTAGCATTGTTGTGAGGCTCTTAGCACGGTTGACTGTGACAATGAAATTCAACTCTTGATCAGAAGGTCAAAAAACAAATAATCAGTTGTAGATGTAGAGACACATACATGTTGTTTAAGGAGATTATTAATGTATAAAAAAAAGTATTAGTGTATTGGCCTTAATGGGTCTGGGATTTTGTTTGTTTTTTTGTGGTCGGTTGGACATGGACAGAAAAAAACATCCCTAAGCTACGCTCTAATGCAGATATCAATAACGACATTGAAAAATTTAAAGAGAAATAACTTATTTATATCTCAAGCTCAATAGTCCCAGTCCAGTTGTGTTCATTACACATGCTACACGAATGCTAGCGGCTGATACAAGTACCGATACTTGTATCACACACAGCACAAGACCTGCTCACCGAGAGCAAGCATACAGGCGATGACGCACTTTAGACACAAGCCATTCAATAACATTTACTAAGCACACAAACTGTGAGTAGGAGGAAATATACTACATAAACAAGTGAGTGAGTAAAGACACATATCGGACTTTTAAAAAAGGTTCTAAAAGTCGTGCGTTGGCAGCTGAAACTGAATTTATTGCTGCCATGCTTAATCAGTGGTGAGCTACAGTCGTCAAAAGACCAACCAGAGAAGTGACTTCTTAATCAGCAGCTTCCTCTCCTCCTCATTTCCATCTTCATCCGGTTCCCCTCATACCTCTGGCAGCTGATACAGGTTTGTTTGCTACTTCACAAGAGTCTCTTAGTCGCAGATTAGTCATCGTCCCAGTGATTGAACATACACACTTCAGACTCTGAATCTGCTACTCCTGCTTCAGCAGTTTTTTTTTTTATTTGGTTACAACCTCCGCTCATTTCCTCCTTGCGCCACAGTCTTCCTCTCCTGGTCTTTGACCTTTCTGTAATGACTTCTTCACGACGTCTAAACTCTGTCTTCACTGAACTCTGTTTCTCTATACTGAATTATATACTACTTTCCTTGGATATCTGTAAAATTTTACAGCAGTTTGCTTATGTTTTTTTTATTGCATTCATGTATTATGTCTTTCATTGTTCTTTTTGATAGTCTTATTTCCCTCTCTGTGCCCTGGGGTTCCTCAGGGTTCATAACTGGGTCCTCTACTCGTGTCTTTTCACGTTTTATGGGATTAATCCGTTAAATTCTTGAACATCATTGTTTCAAAGATGAATCATTATTACATCAGCTCTAGTCAAGAACAGCCAGTGTCCAAACAACGAATATTTTGTGAGCTAACAAAGAAATGTAACATCGTATAATGATGGTTTTGTAAAACAAATTGGGTAAAATTTTCTCCTGATTCTCTGACTCTTCAAAATTGGATCATCGAAGTTCTAAAAATGTTTTGTTAAATTATTAACTAGTTGTTTCAGTTCTTATTTTATTGTAACTTGTGAAATGACCTGATAGAGATCATATTTGTGACATTGTGTAGAAATAAGGTTTTATCTTTATCTCAAATCTTTGTAAATAAGTTAAAGTGAAATTAAAAGAAAACGGGGGGGTTGTCCCAGAAAAGTCCCAGAAAAGTGCCATGTTTAAACATCCGCCTTGCATAATTTCAAATTGAGCATTTCAGTTTGGTCGAGCTCACACACACAACAGACTTTAAGATTGTACTGCAGCCCGGGATGCTGGACAAACATGGGCTCTCCCTGGATTAGGATCATAGCATTAGATCTCTCTCCACTAACTCTCTAACCCTTGAGGCCCGAGGGCAGAACGTGTTGGAAAAGCTGGATTGACAGGAAGTTGTCGTGTAAAGGCAGAGGTGTGTGCTTTTTTCTGTGCATATGGGCAATGTGTGTGTTTGCCCAGCAGGCAGAACACAGGGCCAGGGCAGGAAACGAAGTGGTTGTGCCACCGGTTAGAGGAAACAGAACGGCAGATAAATTACCCAGAGTCGGGCTGGCAGGACTTCTGAGAGGCGCAGCTGAGTGGACTCTGACAGAGGACAGAGTGTTGACACGGAGGAAGGTGTGCCGAACCCGACGAGAAAAAACAAACAATGCAGCTGATCTTTTTTTCATTTGCCCAGTTCCTCAAGTTCGGAAGTGTTTTTAAGTGTTTTGATATGGCTCCGGGATGCATGTGTTTGAGGAGAAGATCAGAAACAGAACATGTATGTAATGTGTCATGTAGAATAAATAAATAGATAAAATAAAAACAAACGTATCGTGACTTTAGGAAAGGGCCGACACAAGCCTCAAGAACTACTTCAGTACTCCTTGGCGTAAAACATGCCCTCATTTGGTGTTTTCATGTTCTACTGACCGTGAGGGAAACAGTAAATTATTCAGATACTCTATTTATTATCAAATTATTCAATTTGTTATTTCTCTCTTCATTTATTCAGTTTTTCCTTTAATTTGTCAGTGAGAGGGTGTAACTTTTGGAGAGAGGAGCCCCAGTTTTGCTAAAGGTCTCCATCTAGTGGTCATTTATTGCCTGTTCAGTCTTATCCTGTTGGACTTCATTATCACTTTGCATTAAATAAATGTATGATTTAACATTTATATTCCCAAGTGGTCTGCCTGATCTCAAAAAGACTATTACAACACAAGCTGTTGTTTATACACAAATTCAATACATCTGTGAAAGTTTAAATTGGTGATGTTCCAGAAGTGATATCACCTTCCTGACAATAATCAGGTAATTTCAAACAGTCACAACTATAACAGTCACACAATGGTGCATTATCTTGGAAATTTATTCATGTGGACCAAAAAAGCAATCGGCAAAAATCTTATTTTCACGTCACTACAAAACTGTTAAGTTAGAGTTGTTCTTTCTTTTCCCTTTCTTTGTACAAACAGTTCAGTCAAGGCCTTGAGAGAAAGAGAGAGAGAGGAAGTTGTTTGACATCTTACAAGCGATGAAATAAAGACATGCAAAGGCTTTACTCTACAAATCTTAGAATCTCAGTCAGGTGTGAATCATGTTCAGTAAAAAGAAGAAAGATCCTGGGTGAGACGTGAGGGCTGGAGCATCGGTCACATCCAAGCTTCAGCTCACGTCAAGTTACACAGTGTTATTGGTTGTGTTTGAAGTGTAGGTGGCAGCTGAGGGTGTAAGTACAGTACTAAGGCAAAGGAGTGATGTGAAAACCATTCATAAAACCTGAATAAAGAAATGACACTGGAAAAACTTTCTTACCAGCAAGGAAATCACAAACAAAAAGACTTTGAAGTAATATGATGGGGAAAAACAGTGAGATTAGCCTCTGTAACAACTGAGTTAATGATATTAATGGTGACATATTCTCTATAAGGACTTTAGAGCCACAAAAAAACGGTGATTAGTAAGTGCAGGCATGTGAAACAAGATGGAAGAAAACAGTAGAAGAGAGAAGAAGAAACGTAAGAACTTGCCTCCTAACTATCAACATGTTGTTGTTGTTGTTGACACAGAAAACAGTTACATCTTTATGTGTTAGATGTGAATACTAACAGGAAAATAAACTAATCTAAGTGTCAATAGATCAAATAGACCGGAGGAAAAAAAAGCTTCTCATTCACACAGACACAAAACGAGGCCATTAAATTACAGCTATCAAACCTTTTCATTTTCAGTACAGTAACATAGAAAACATGACATACAAATCCAATTCAGTAAAATACATGTTTATACATGTTTTGTGCTAATAGGAAAATAGTAATACAAACAGTTTCATGCTTTTCGTCAAAGAAGTGCGGTCGAAAAAAAAAAAAAACATCTGTGATTTGGGCTGAAGCAAAGTCACATGCATTGTTATCAGGGAACAAATAATTTAGATGTAACATGTGGACAACACATGAAACATTAAAACTAACACTGTTGTATCATAAAATAGATACTAAAGAAACGGCAGCGTCAGCAGAGTCTTTTCTTTCCTCTAAGTGATCGTTGTAACAGAAGCAAACCCCATCAGGCACATCTGCTGTAATGGTGCACGCGTACAGATGTTTGCGTTGTGGCACTTGTGCATCTGCATGTCGAGTTAAGGTTGCTGCACATTTTCAGTGTAGTGTTTACATGCACGTACAATATAAATCTGGCTGGTGACCATTCATCTGAATGGTCAGTTGGCTGATGTACGGTATCTGTATGCTGCTCTGGAGTTTCCTCAAAAACATCCTGCACCTTGAGATTGATGACTTTAAGAAACAGAAGGGTCAAAAAGGCGATGAACGAATGACTGTAAACATTTAGAAATACTGAAGGTTGACTCAGAGGCACCGTGCGTTGGCCGCGTTTGTGATCGCCACGAGCAGCGTGGGGGTTCGGACGTGAGGAAGAGGCTGTGGTGACAGTCGCATCTGAGAGCAGCGGATCACTTGGACTTCAGTCTCATTGTTCTGGAGCGAGCGGAGGCTCCGTGAGTCTCAGCACGTCTCCTTGGTTGGACTTGGCATCTTGCACATCATCAGAATCTGCTTCAAGGCTTTCTGGACGTCCTCGTCCATCTGACCCTGAAGGAAACACAACACAGGGTCAGTCAGCTGTCAGCATGATGAGATACCACAAATACTAAGTCAGAAAATATGGTTGTTTATAATTTGGGTGAAATGTTCCTAAAACCTTTGGTGTTGCAGCTTTGAGCTTTTTCCAAACTCGTGGTACTGCATATATGTTGTAAAAAAATGTTATATTGTTTTATAGTTTCAAAGATCTTTTCTATGGTATGTCATTTTACAAAATTGTATTTGTTATTTTTACTCTTGGTCACCACTCAATTGAGAAACACTTTGAACTGCACTCACCTGTATGAGAGGAACTACACAGATTAAGTTTGATTGATTTTTAAAATATTAAGTTGGAAACTCGCAATGAATCATCACTGAATTTACCTGGACAGCGTAGAGGAGGTGCATCCTATAGACTGACACTATCTCATTGTGCTGCTTCTTCGACTCCTACAGAGAAACCAAGAGTTAGACATGATGGTTTTTAAATGAGTACTACAGTGTGTTGTACTTTGACGTGGGTAGAAGAGGTCGTACAGCGAGCTGGTACTGCAGCTGTTTGATCTGTTGCTGCATTGTCTCCAGCTGCTGCTGGTTCTGCTGCAGCCTCTTGGAGGGGGAGCCGGCGCTGTAGGAGAGCTGTGACAGGCTGTTCAAGGCGTCTTTTAGCTTCCCCACCTCCCGTGACAGATCATCTATCTGAGGGAGAACAGGAAACAGACACGTTCGAGGTTGACAGGGATTCATGAGGTACTACAGTGATGAGCGTTCTGCAGTGGTGACCAGATTACTGACCCTCTTGTTTTTCTCCCTCTCCGAGGCGACGTGGTTCTCCACCAGCTGTTTGAGCTGACACACGGCATCCTGGGCCTCGGCCAGCCGTGACGACAGCGTCTGGTTCTCCTTCTCCCTGGAAATCCCCAGCTCCTGCAGGGCTTCACACTCTGCACGACTCTCCCGCGCCTGATTGAAGGATAACATATTGTTCAGGTAAGTATTTGGAAATACATGCATTTTAGTTTCCACACATAGTTTTCGGCCTTCTCCTCTTTTCTCTAACCTTCTGCCATGCTTCAGTAGCCTCCAGAGCCATCTCGTCCTGCTTCCTGAGCGCCCCCTGGAGGAGCTGGGTCAAGTGGGTCACCTCGCCCCCCAGCTTAGCTCGCATGGTGTCGTGGTCCAGACGGGACACTGACACCTCTGGGGTGACATCTTTTTCTGATGTCATTCTTTGGAGGAAAGTGGAAACAGAAAGTGTAAGAGAACATTTATCTTTGTATCAACCAACTTTTAGTACTAAAGTCCTGGATCACGAACAAGATGCTTCTGCTGCTTCTGCACATATACAGTATGTGCAGTATAATAAGAACAAAGTAGCATGGACAATTTGCAATAAAGTATAAGTATATTACATTTTTACATATATACAAACTTATAGTAAAAGTACTTAAGTTACATTGTTCTACTACAATGTTTAATGTTATACTGCTGTATTAACCCATCTTACAGAATTGATCACATTTCTCTCCTCACTTGTTCTGAAGCGCCTCCACCTGCAAGCTCTTCTGGTGCAGCTGCTCCGTCAGGGCTTCTGATTGGCTCTCCAGCTCTTTGATGGCGTTTCCCAGAGATGACATCACCTGTGTGTGATCGGCGAGAGCTACGCTGTTCTGCGCCTGAGCTTCTGCCTCCTGCTTCAGAGCTGAAATCTCCTCCTGAGCGGTCGCGTGCTTCTTCTCTGCGTCGGCTAACAGAGTCTGCAGCTCCTCCACCCTGATGCTGAGCGCCTGGACGTGCTGCTGCTGTTCTTCCACAGTGGGAGACGATGGAGCGCTGCTCTCAGCTCGGGCCTCCTCCACCTGCTTCTGAGCAGCACTCAGTTTACTCTTGGTTTCACTGTAGGAGTGCGAGAGTTCCAGCAAGCGACGCTGCAGCCCGGCTGTCACCTCGTTCATCTCAGCCTTCATTTCTTCAAAGTCTTTGGCTGCGGCTTCAACAGGGACCGTTCCCCTCAGAGCCTCCTGAACAACAGGAGAGAACAAATAGAAATGTGAATCAATGTTGAAGTCATTAAATTAAAGAAGTGACTTAATTAGACTAAACTAATGATGAAGATGAAATGATTGAGCAAAACGTTGAAAGAACAGGTTAAAAACAATGTTTAAACGACTGAATGAACTGAGATGGATCATTTTGAGTCAGAAGAGAAGTATCATTTCTACCTGGAGCATCCTAATCTCCTTCTGTGCCTCCTTGTACAGCTCCTCAATCTTTGCACTCCTTTGTACTTTCTCCTTCCCGCTCCGTCTTTCTTCCTCTGTCCTCCTCAGCTCCTCTTCCAGCGCTCTGATTCGCTGAGCCGCCTTCTCTTGCTCACATCCTGATTGGATCAGCTGGGCCTTCAGCTGCTCGAGTGTGGACGATGAATGTCTCTGCGCTCCTTCTTTCTCCGTCATCTCCCTTCCTTCTTTTCCCATGCGAGCCCTCAGCTCCTCCACCTCCTCCACAGCTTGGTGGTATCTCTCCTGAGTGTCCGTCAGCTTCGCCTGCAGCTCTGCCAGACTCTCCATCAACTCGTCCTCCCGTCCCTTCTCCGTCACAATTTCCTCCTCCTCTTGCTCTTCCTCTCTCTCGGGCTTCAGCTGAGCGTGAAGCGAGCGGTTTTCCTTCCTGGTTTCGAGCAGTTTCACCTGGACGCTCTCCAGCGCCTGTCTCAACAGTCTGATCTCTTCTTTGCTTCCTCCTCTTCCTCCCTCACTCTCCTCTTCCTCTTGGCTGACATAAACAGGAGGGCTGGTGGAGGGGACCTGTGGTGGTGATTCAAACTCATCCTGGGTGGAGTGGAAGGAGGAGTTGGAGGCCATGCTGTTAGGACGACTGCTCTCATTCAGATCCTCGTTTCCTTGGACAGACGGATGTTTCTGAGGGTAAAAAAGTTCAAACTGAAGTTAGAGAGATTATATTTAAAATGTGTCTTATGATTCTAATTTGAAATATGAAGCATTCATTGTCATTATAAATAAAACATCATCATATGATTATATTTATTTATTTATTTATATCTTTTGCACCCAATTTTCTGATTAATTAAATTTCATCATGGATTTTTAGAGATAAAGCATTTAATTGATCAGCAGAAAGTCTGCACATTTAGCTTGATGCATTCTTAGGGGCCTGTTGGGCCTTGAGTTGTGTGCTCTACATAGTCTTAGAATTGATCAGGTCCCAAGACGCTGAAAATAAAAGATGTCGATGTCCAATAACTCTTTCATTCTTTATGGGGACATGTAACTATGATGGAACTTATGTGCCGGCAACATTGGTTTACTTTTTTTACTTTAAATTTTACTTAACTTTTGTATTATTATTATATAATAACTACATTATTTCTACATGACATTGTTATATCCAAACAAAAGCAAGTTTCAGTCGTGGTTTAAGTTTTTCAGCTCTTTTTTAGATGGTGTACAATATTCTTCCCTAAACTTGACTTTGTTCAAAGATTTCACTTAAACACTAGTGAGGGGGTTACATACCTTAAGTTTACTTGCAAGTGTCTGGTTCTCCAGAGTAAGAGCAGTAATCTTGGCTTGCAGAACAGAAACAAGAGCTTCAGATGCTGTAATACTGTGCTCGACCTGTCAACACATACAAAACACACATATATATTACGTGCACACACACACACACACAGAGAGGCGTCAGAGCAGCGATCAGGACCACTCGCTACCTGCTGAAAAACAAAACCAGTCGAGACACGTCGAAGGTTAGACCTCCTCAAAGAATGCTAAGGTGAAAAGGTTCAGCAGTCGTCTGTTGACAGACTTAAGTATTAAACTTAAAGAAACAGAGTTTAGTTTAACTTTGAGCGACACAGAAAAGAAGTTCTTCAAAGTTCGAGGAGCCCCCGATGTTGAACAGCTCATGTTGTTATATCCAACTTAAAGGTTCTGAAATACTTTTTTTATCTAGTTATGGTAAAAAATAACATGTAATGAGTAGCCGTGGATGATGATCCATCTACAACCTGTTTATACACCAAGGAATACATTCACTGTATAAGTACTGTACTCAACACTGTGAGTACAGTGTTGTGCTTTTCATACAAAAGTCTGACCTCATGTTCTTCCAAGGCCACGGTTCCTGTCCTCACATCTGTTCTAAAATCTGCTGATTCCCAACGTCAGCGTGTCACTAAAGTGTTTCTGAGTCATTATCACCTTAGTATCCAGCTCAGGACCCGTCACTGTCTGCTTCAGATCTTCAATTGTGTCCAGCAACATGTTTCTCTCCTCGTGGAGCTTCTCAACCTGCTCTCTCAGCGCCGTTCCTCGAATCTCATCCTCCTTACAAGTGAGAGAGGGGAGGGGAAAGAGGGACAAGAGGGTGAGGGGTGGCAGGAAGGACGAAGGGGAGGAGGAAGAGAAAGTAAAAGAGAGAGGGGAGAGGAAGGTAAATTGACCCACTTATAAATTGACACATTTTCATTGGTTTCTGTTGGTTTCAACAAGTTGAATTTCAGACATTTTAAGATCATATGGGGTGAAGTTAAAGATGAGTATGACTGATGTGAGAGAATATCAGAGTCCCAGGTTTACTTTAGTCTCTCCACGATTGCAGATAAGGTGAAGTGGCTGAGTAGAAAATAACCCTTGAAACACCACTATCTCAAAAACTAGAGGCAGAGACAGTGGCTATCTCTTATCTTTTTTCCACAGCCAGGCTGAGTGTAGAGTGATAAATTCTGACTGTTGTGTTAGTAGTCGATCAATTATCAGTAGGTCTTGATTGTAGTTTTTTTTTATAACGTACTACTATCTATTGTTGAGAGAGGAACTACTCTGCTGGCAGTCAAAATATTCCTTTTTGAAAATAAAACCAATTTCAAAGCACAAAGAGAGTAGCGTTAAATGAATGTGAACAAAATAAAAACCCACCTAAATATATTTAAGACCTAGAATTCAGTATTTTTAAGGTCACATTCAAATGTTTTAGTCTTTTTAATCGCCTGTGGAAACCCTGCCTGGGACGTTGAAACGAGTTTTATTTATTACTTTGAGTCAGGTGAGTCTCCTTATTCCCACTGTGCTGCCACCGATACAGTGCTGGAGGCATTTTACTTGATTATGTAATTACCTTGTAGCTGAATTTCTTGGGCGTGTCACTTTTGTCAGAACCAACAGTCCCAGTGGAGGTAACGATTGAAGGAGAGGAGGGTCCTGAGCTCTGAGGAAGAGGGATGAAGTTGGTGAGTTTTAGTTTGATCACTTGTTTAATTTTCCTCATAAACCTTTAAAAACTCAGATAAAAAAAACGCAAACATTTTTAGTTCCCTTTTATAACATTTAAATGAGTCATTACTGCTCTATCCCTTTGTTTTTAATACATTTATATATCATACTCTCGTAAGACAGATCAAATTAACTTCCATGTTTGTTTGTTTTTTAAACCTTTAGCTATTTTCTTTATCGGACCGAGATTACAATTATATATCAGGTAACTTGCAAACAACAAGTAAGTGGGACTGTGTATTTACTGCAGACATGCGCAAATGTGAAGAGTGGAGAACTGACTCAAGCAGAAAGATGAACAGACTCATGCATTTACCTGCAGTGGGCTAATGGGAGGTGGAGGAGGTGCTTTTCGTTTTTTTGGAGTTGTGATCCGTTCATCACTTAGTTTAGCTACTTGATCATGCTGAAGAGCCGGCAAAGAAGAAAGAGGAGAAGAGAGATGACGGACGGACAGAGAGAGAGAGAGAAAGAAGAGGATGGTGCTGGTTAGTAAGAGGATTGTCAATCAATGAGTGCTACAGTAAGACAAAAATGGCAAAAAGGTTTTTTTTATAAGCTGAGAAATTGAATATTGACACTTTACATAAGCTGATACTAAACTACTGCTCATGAGGAGAAGCTATACGACTAAGTTATAGACATCATTTGGCTTTTGTTGGTCATTATTAGAACATCTATCAGATTGCAACACTAAAATAATTGTTTCTTCTAACTGATTGGTTTAATAAGCTCCAATGTTTTTTGTTGATGATTGTTAGTGAGGATCTGAAAAGGTAAAGAGCAGAAAATGTCTTACCTGAGGACTTCTAGGAGACTTTGCGTCTGTCAAACACAAAGATAGGAAGAACATCAAAAATAAAAAAATAGAATAGAAACTTAAGCCTTTCTTGAAAATACTCAAACGGGTAGTAATCACTTCATAGAGAATGGCAGTACGCTCTCTTGGAGAGATCTTACCTCAAGGTACAACAATGCAGACATAAAGAAACTGTAATAACCATTGAACTCCTCCAGGTGTCAGTGTTGACTGCATTGAAATCAGAGCCGTATGAATCTTCTGCATGTGAATGTGTTTTTGTGTATTTATGAACTTGTATACTATTGTGATGTCGAGGCAAAGAGATAGTAAAGACTTGTGATTAGTTTTCATCATGTCATTGGTCAAAATAACTCCAGGGAACAAACGTGAGTCAATACGTCCGTGAGTGACTCTCACCTGAGACCTGCTGTCTGCTGAGGGCGGCACTGAGGGCAGTTGTCACCTCTGAGTTGCCTGACAGTTTGGCGTAGTGTGTGACATCGTGACCTTGTGAATCGACCGCTGACAGGTTTGCTCCTCGGTGAACCAACACTTCAACAACAGACGCTGTGTTGGACTCACTGGCCAACATCAACGCTGATCTGTGACACAAACATCCATCATCAGTGCAACATCCAAGTATCTTTACTCCGTCTTTACTGCTCTTGCATGTGATTCCTGAATTCTCTGTGTCTCAGCAGAAGACGTCATTCGGCTCGTACCTGCCGCTGTTGTCAGAAACGTTGATTTCAGCTCCACAGTCCAGCAAAGTGCAGCAGACCTCAGCAGGAGCATGTTTAGCCGCCAACAGCAAGGAGGTGAATCCATCCTTTGACACACAGACAGGATAATCATGAGTGAGATCATCCTAATGGAGCGACCATACACCCACATATCACAGATTGGTATGAAAACATGCAGTAGTCTGCATAACTTGTCTGTGACATCAGGACGAGAGCGTAAACATAGAGTGAAGTAAGTGTCTGTGTGGTGAGAGAAGTCTCAGATTCATGTGAGAAAGGACTGAATATCTGCTCCTGAAAGTGAATTTCCCAGCAGATGAACAGAAAAGCTAAAATTGTTCCACTACGTAGAGGCGTGTGTTTTAGAGCGAGAGAGAGAGATCAGCAAACTCCAAAATTATATATTTACTACTTTAAATGAATGGCTTGAGAAGAGGTTATTTCCCTGAGCTGTGCAGCTGGGGCAGTATTTCATGCAACGTAGACATCCAACCCTAACCCTAACCCTTCTCCCCAGGATTGACGGATCCTAACCCCAAGAACGACCTTGACCTAACCTTAACCTTTTATTACGTAAGTGCAAACTAAACATTTGACTGGCTGGGATTTTTTTAGGGCAGCGTGCGGCATGAGAGGAGCTGCTGCCTGTAAGTCTCAGTGCAGGGCAAGAACATTGACTTCCTGAGATTAAGTAGGAAATGAAATGGATTTTAGTAAATGACTCAACAGTGAGATATGAAGGCATATCTCTCCACAATACAAACATAAACTGACCAGGAACTTGTTTTCAACGATCAATTATATTGTTAAGAGGGAATCAGGAAGTTTGAAAACTTTTTAATTGCCCCAGTTAAGTTACATCTACAATCACGCACCATTATAATTTAATCACATTCATTTTCTATGTAAAATATCTATATAACTACGTAACTAGTAATAAATGTACTGGAGTAAAAATACAATATAGCCCTGGAAGCATTAAGTGTCAAAGTGACAATTCTGTACATATTCATACTTAAGTTAAGTACTTGAGAAGTTTCCCACCCACTCAAACAAAGTCTGTTGAAGAAATCTCAGACCACGTCTGTGAATCATATCAAGGCCGAGCTTCTCGTCAGTAAATGAGAAATATATTTCTTTCCAACAGCAAACATAAGGAAGCTTTTATACTCCAACGTACCAACGTCTCTGAGCAGACTTCAGTTTACATTGGCTTGATTTTCTATAAACACTTTGTCTGACACATGTTTGGACCTGAAACATGTTTCCTCTGTTTCTTCCACTTTATCTCTGTGTGTTTACTGAAGTCAAATCCAGATCGAGTAGAGAGATAGAAGTGTGCTGTAGCCGGTAATGTAGACCTGAGGCTAACAAGCTGGCATCTTCTACCCAGCACAGACACAGCCATGTGTTCTTTACTGATTCAGGTTCTCAATAGATGTTGACTTAAGGCAGAGACAACTGCTCACGTCTCCCTCTCCCTAACTTTGACCATAGTTACTACTTACCTAACCTTAACCCTTGCTCTAATCTGAATCTAAACTGAACCTAAAGTTAAAACATGTTGTCACCTTTGAATTGAATGATTTACGTCGTGGGAACTTGCTTTTTGTCCCTATCAGGAAAACAAGTTCCCACAATGTGACTACAGATTTAGGGCGCAACAACATTTGTAATACATGGACCCGACCCACACACACAGATGATTATGACTAGAAAAGTAAATGTTATGAGTGAAACTGATATCACACACTTTCTTAATAACTGAAGAAAACGGTAGCAAAGGTTTGTTTGATGTTTTTGCATTTAACACTTAAAACGACATTTTTTGTTAATTGTGTAATTTGACCAAGAAGCTTCTTAGTTTTTTAACAATATGGAGACAATTGTTGGAAGTGAAAAACAAGCATTTAGCGGCTGACTGCTCCGATTGTACTGGGATTCAGAAGAAACCATTTACTTTACATTTTATAATCCCACCAGCCTTTGGTTAAGTGAGAACATGAACTACTTTCAAAAGCCACAACATAGAATCTGTTACATGTATAAACAAGTAACAAGGCTGCAATATTTTTAATAAGAAACAACATGTGTACATGTAGACTGATTATCTCCTAGCAGCAGCTGTGGCATGAAAGTAAAGGGAGGGAAATAAATGTGCAACACATTCTCTTTATTTCTTTTCTCTCGCTTGCTCACGCACTCTCACACACACACACACACACACACAATCATGCTAACACACTGCAGTTGGGTAAAAACCACAGGCATGGAGCATCACTGCAATGGAGACCACATGTCTGAGGCTTGAGAACAGAGTTCCAAAAGTACGATGACCCTCTACCACACACGCACACACACAAACACACATATGCACACAATTTTAACCCATCATAAAACAGAGAGGGACATTGACAGGAAATGTCCGTTTATGAGGATGGTTCATATTGTCAGTTTACAGCTGTGAGAAACATCTGCTTTCTATTGGTTTTGAGACAACAATACTTTACTTCTACTTTCCTAATAAACCTCATAAAAGCTGTAATTTAGGAAACAAGAAGTCTGAGAACAACTAAAGAAAATCCAGAGTGTATAAAGTCCTGGAGTGGAGTCAGTGATTCTGAATGAGACTGAAAAGAACGTTTGTTTCTGGGCTCTTTTCTCTGTTACAGAGAGTTACTGCCCTGCCAGGAAAAATATGTCTGCTGAAGATTGAGTGGAAGTAATAATGAAAGCACATACTGCATCTTTCAGGTTGATGGGACATTTGAGTTCACACAGCAGTTGGACGGTCTGGATGTTCCCACTGGCAGCTGAAGGTAAAACAAAACAACAGTCAGACAATGACAGAAAACACAGATCGCAGCTTGGTCTTGTTTGGTTTCGTTGAATTTCGCATGATGCTTTTATCTCCTCTGTCTCACCTGGCTGATTTCTAACTGGGCTGAGTTCACATGTAATCACTTAGCTCCAGACATAGTGGATGATTTACTCCAAGTAAAATCTGAGTCTAAACTTAATCCCACCACATATTTTCCCACGTTCTTCTCTAAGCAGATCAATATTCAACGGAAGCTCTTCTGTTGTAATTAACTGTCAGTGACAAACGTACCAGCGTGATGCAGCGCCGTCTTTCCTGAGCTGTCCACAGCATCGGTTGGACTTTTACTCTGAAGAGAAAAGGAATGTATTGGAAAAGCAAATCAATGTCACACATGAGTGAATGTTTAACAAAGGAAAGTCGTGTCATGTAATATTCCCTTAATTGACTTTCAAAACCTTCCAGACAATAAACCCTGAGTTTGTCCGAATCAATCTGACAACTCAAAATGTCAGAATGGAGTTTATCCTCTGAGGCACTGAAACCAGCAATTTAAAAGTGATATTAGACAATACTGTGAATTCACTGCACATGTTTGCAAACTATGTACAATTGCATATGCCTACAAAATAATAGCATTCCATTTTGTCAATGATTAACGACCAGATAATAGTTTGCAACTACTAAAATCCAGGCAACGAACTGGCACAACTTTACCTCAACTCCTGTGTTTTTAAGACCCTCAAAGAACAAAAAAGGTTTAGAGGGCGAGGGGGGGGGGGGGTGTTTAGGAATGTTTAAAAGTTGCTGCGTTTGAGCAGGTAGGTGTCGGTGAGATGCTGCAGACTGATGAAATCAAAGCTGAGTGTGTTTTAAAGTGTTGAGGGCCAAATTTGGTTTTAAACAATTGTTGTGAGGCCAATTTGACTGAATAAGTACATTTTGGTCAGTCCTCACTAACTTCAAGGGCTATTTAAGAGTTAGCAGTTTTAGAATTTGGGTTGAAATAAGTTTAACATTAGGATGGGTAAGAATTTGCTGTTTAGTTGTGATAGTTATGGTTAGAATAAGGCGCTTGGGAATGAGTTTTGCCAATGAGTGTCCTCTCAGAAAGAGAAGAGCGTGTGTCATCGTAACAGAATATCGAGACTATTCTGACCAAAGGTTTCACAAAGTTCATGCCACTGCTTTCACACATTTGTTTCTTCTCTACACCGAGTGATGCTTTCAAGAGGAAATCGTCCTGCTGCATTTGTCGGCCATTTAATCATTCTTTGTTTTATATCTCTTTTTCCTAACTATTTCTCTAGACAAGAAACACTACACAATTATTACACAGAATCAAACACTGTTGGCTTTTGAAAGCCTCCTTCACTTTGTCTATCTTACCTGAATGAGCTTTTTACAGCACTCGGTGTGATTGTGTTTGGCAGCCAGGTGTAATGGATTCAAACCTGAACATAAAGCAAAAAAGAAATTTAAATTATGAAAAAAAACTAAAAAAGGCCTACAGAAATGATCTAAGGGATAAATGTCCCTACAAATGAATCCTACATTTGACCTCAAATGTTACAAGACTTGAATCAAGACCTAAAACCCAATAACCAGTAGAACACATTCTAAACAATTCACACTTGTTTAGCAGCAGTTCAGATCCGTACCTGCAGCATCAGTGATTGACAGATCAGCTCCATGAGACAGGATGACAGAGAGACACTCCGTCTGACCTCGAGCAGCTGCTGCATGAAGACTTCATCAGCACAAAGCAAGAAGAAACAGATTAGAGATGAAGTACATAAACACAGATCTTTGTTAATGTCAATTATTATTTCTTGCTAGTTTTGAATCAGTAAACATGTAGTGTTGAGCATCTCCCCTGAACAAACAAATTTACCAGATTTCAGAATCTAAACTTTCCTTTTGGTCAATGTGACTTTCAGGAGTTTATGAAATAAAGCGCTGCCTCGTGTGCAGGAATGTCACAAGTCAATATCAACCCTTTATGCAAAAAGCCCCCCCTCTGAATGGTGTGTCTCTTTGTGTGCATGTGTGCAGCAGTAGGCAATCAATACAACCCCTTTCCAGCTCAGCGAGCAGAATTAGAAAAACACTACACATTCCCCAGCCTTCCCTTGGTGTGCTCAGGATGCACACACACACATACACACGCACACATAGACACGCACGGCTATGCCCACATGCCTTTCAATCAGGTTTTATCACCATAGAGATACTGTAGACTCCTGCTTTGTGCGTTCTGAAAGGATCGGAGCATTGCGAACCCGAACCACCGCATTCATCTTGATTTACAAAAGCTGCGAATATGCATCTGTGTGTGTGTTTCTGTCTTCTGGCAGAAACACACACACACACACACCCACAAAAAGGTCAAGGATGCGAACTGCTGGTGGAATAAAAAAAAAAGGTGGTGTTTTTCAGCATGTGAAAATCTGCACATTCGCTGCGCTCCGGGTATTTGTTCCTGTGTGTTGATGTTCCTGTCTCTGCGTGAGCTGCTCAACACATTCAGGTCAGCGGGTGTTGTGTTTCAGAAAAAGAAAGAGGTCAAATATTAACACTGAGCCTCTGTGTTATCAACAATCTCAACCCGGTGAGGCAACGAGCTGCACCGCCTCTGCCCCAAATGAACTGGCTCTCAAAAACACTGAATGTCCTGGAAGCTGAATGAACGGTTGCAAAATGTCCACCTTTCTGGAAATAAGAAAAACGGCTGTATTTTTAGATCAGCCATTCATTTTTAAACACTGTGCTGCAGCGCCTGAGAGTGATTTCTAAAGCTTAGGACTTGAGAATCTGAGCCTGCGGTGGAGGCTCATGTAATGCTTCAGTTTAAAAGAAAAACACAAAAATCTCCAAGGCCGGATGATTATTTTGATTCAGTTTCACCAAAGTCCCAGATTGTGCCTGAATAGCTCCAATTTTGGCTGTGGCTCCAGTGGTACAGCGGGTTGTCCACTAACCAGAGGGCCAGCTGTTCGATCCCAGTATCCCCCATCCCGTGTTCCAAAATGTCCTTGGGCAACATACTGAACACCAAATTGCCCACAGGGCGGCTGTACCGGCAGTGTATGGGTGATGTTTAATAGAGAACGTGCTGCACATAGATGCACTGTATGAATGTTTGTGTGAGTGAGAGAATGGGAACAAACTAAAATCGGTACATTTGATTTTACTCTGGTTTTTAATCCTTTTCATAAAATGATCTCAATCCAAGTTATTTCTCTTTATGATTAAAGCTGCCTCGCCCATCTCACAATAAATCAAAAGATGGTGCTGCTCTCTATTGTCTCGCGTCTCTGACAATTCTAACGCTGCATGTCTTTCTTTGTTTCTGCTGTACTTGTACATGAGAAACTGAATTCACTGCTATGCACTACAAGCAGTAAGTCAAATTACTAGATTGATATTATTTACCAAAGCCAGTTTGCATTTGTTTACTGTAGAAAATAATCAAAACGCTTACGCTGATCTGCCCTCAGTGTCCAGCTTCACAGCGCTGGCACCTTTCTTGGCGAGAAGTGAGGCGACCTTCTCCGCCTCGCCGTGCTCCACCGCAGCAAGCAGGCGCTCGTCATTCTTGTTCCACTCATTGACCTAAAGAGGATAAAGGTGGGAAATGGAGGAAACGAGAGAAATGAGGTGAGACAAAATGCTGATATCAAAATCATCGGGACAACACTTTACACATTAGGACATTAGGTTTACAATCACTGGGATGTTCATGATGTCCACATGGTTTGTTGTTTCTAGGAAAGTATCTTGCATCAATGTTTCACCTTCTCTTTAATAACAGTGTGCGGCACATTCCTCACAATGAAGGGCTGTTGTCCGACATCAACAGTAACATTAGCAAATCCTACTCTGCAGCCAAAATGGCTGAGATGCCCCAAATCTGAGTAATGTTTCTCAGAGGGGGGGAATGTTTTCCTGGCTCTGCAACAGCCCACACAAAACATTTGTGTCCATATGCGAGCTTGCACACACACACACACACACACACACACACACACACACACACACACACACACACACACACACACACACACACTTAATCAAGATCGACTGTGGATGTACACATTGACACACACACACAAACCAAAAGGCCCCACATTTGTATCTCTGACAGGGTACTCAGTTAGTCAGTAATTGGAAAGCTTCGCACATGATCTCATACAGAGACCATCTTCCAACATGGCACAAGATGCAGCGAGCAAACAGCGCTTTGGACTACAGCTACAACAATAACCATATAAAGAGGAGTTAGGACTCAGACTACAACAAACTAAAAATCCGGAATAAGGGAATAAGAAGCACGTCCATAAACAACATTTATTTGAACCAGAGCTTATACAAAGGCTGGATTACAATGTATTTCTGTGCTAAATATTACAGATAGGCAGTGTTACTCGACAATCAGCATTGAGATAAGAATGACAGTTTGAGAGATCTAACTCACGTGGAGCTGTCTGTGGGGTTGTAACTGGTGGCATGAGGTGTATATGTATTTTTTAAAAATTGCGATATTACAAAGTGAGTATTAAGTTCAAACGATCATAGATTATATGGAGACACCTTGAGTCACTGAGTTGTGAATAAGTTTACAGTTCTGTTGTGATTCAGGATGGTTTGGCCGACTGGTTGTTTCCCTATGAGAGGCACAGACTGAAAAAAGCCTGCACACTGATCTGAGGACTGAACCCACGGACCCCAGACATATCGGCAGTGCCAGCTCTCCGTGCAGCCACCTGTGCATGTTAGGATGCACTGCAGTATTAAATTTGACCTGATAGCCTCCTGACCAACACACATGATAACATTCTGAGCTCTGACACTCCATAAATACTAGAAGTGAACTGTACACTATTTCAGGAGAGCAATGAGCCAGCACAGCTATACATAGTGTGAAGAGCCTCTGTGAAGCCAGTCACTGCAATAGATTTTGCAAAGCTGGTGGAAAATCTCTGCTGTCGCTGAAATGTCAAGGGTGATCAAGTCAGAACCACAGAGTCATTAATGTGGAGGGAATGAAACACAAGAAATTGTTGCTGTTTTGCGAATTAAACAAAGTTGATGATGACAGAGTGAAGGAATTATCTTTTCTCGCAAGGATGTCTGGAAAATTAATTCTTGTCCAGTTGTAAACACTCCACACATACACGCTCTATATCAGAGACTGATAGTGATCCAGGCTTCAAAGAATTAAAGCAAGAGGTGAGATAATATTAAGGAGGTGGTGTAAGATGAGAAAGTTCCCTGCTGACTGGAAATAACAGACGGGATATATAAGGACACACAGCTGAGACCAGAACCGTGAAAACGAAGAATCTATGTTGGGCTATGATGGACATACACCTCCAAGAGTATTCCAAAATATCAAAGTTCACTAAGAACATTCAGACTGCACAATTTCTTTTTTCTTGCATACATGAACCACGTGAATTTTATTTTTATAAACCTACATCGACGAAACAAAAAAACTGACTCAGAAAAACCTAAATATCCTACATTTGTTTGCAAACTGCAGTGCTTCTGTATTAATAGTGTTTGAATGCTGCGTGTTAACAAAGATGTGTAGAGGTATTTACACAGAGTTTGTCAATGGGGAATGCACATATTGGCAGAACGATGACGACTCTTCATTAGCTTGATTCTTCAATAGCTTGTTTTTTTCAGATGCAGGGAAAGGAATTGTTGGACATCAGAAAGGTTCATTACATGTTTTTTTGTATGATAATAAGTTAAACATTTCTTAAAGGAGGTCACTGAGGGGTTGGGGCGTGAGTGGAAGTGGAACACATTCGACACTGTGATTAGTGTCCAGTGAAACATGACACAGTGGAAGATAGCGGAGTCTATAAAGGACACATCTCAAACAGCGCAGTGTTTTCTCAGAGGTGGACTCTGGATTTGCTTCCCAGTGTGATGATATAAAGAGTCTCATGATTTTCATACAGACAGTCATGTGTTATTTAATCAGCGTGAAGAGCACTGAGGCAATCAACCACTAAAAATAGGTGAACTTTAGAGATGGTGATGGAACTGAAAAGAGAAAGAAGAACCTGCGTCTGTTGCCTCTAATCCAAACCATCAAAGAGAATGTAGAGCAACTATAATAGTGGACTGTTTACATTATACAACATTTACTTGAAACAGATGCTGCTTGTTTATCTTGTTATGAGAACATCAGGAAGGGTGGAACTTATCACTGTAATTGAGCGCCTGCTTCTCTGTATGACAGTTTGAAAAACAGGAGCAGTCGGATCCAGCAGATGGTGAAGTGACACGTAATATGACCTCAGTCAGGCTTCTACAGTTTCATTTATGACCAACTTGTCTATTGTTCACCTGAATAATTCAGTAACCGGAACGGATCTCAAAAGAAAAAAGGACAAGTTGCCTCTTAATGTGAAGATCATAGACTGTAAATTAGGATGAACAGGGAATCACCTCCAGCTACCCAGAAATTAAGCAGAAATACCCAAGATGGAAGCACTGACATCTTGTGCATTTGGAACCAGAGTCTGCACAGCAGACACCAGGGGATGGAGCTGCGGTAGTAAGGTTCATAAACTCAACCGATCCTGAGTCAGTGATAGCTTTTCAATTATCACGTGTTTCCCCAATTATATCAAATAACTAATTAAGATTAAACTTATCAGAACAATGAACACAGAACTACCTTAAATGACAAAACTATAATTGAGAAAAACATTGTTTGATGTGTGCTTTGATTTTTATTTGCTAACATGGAGGAGGTGGAATTTATGACCTATATTTCAGCCAGCCACCAGGTGGCGATCAGGATGCTTTGGAGCAGTCATGTTCATCTTAATTTAAAGTCTGTGGTGAGGAACTGTGATTGAATTTTCACTTCCGCATTCAACAGTCTAAAATAAAATAATGTGTGCAAAGTTTTTCTCCACATAGACATGATGCAGAACATCAGTAAATTTTCCACAGAGTAGAATAAAATAAAATATACAGATCTTCAGTTTGCTGCCCGGTTTAGATGATGTGGAATCTCAGTTCCTGTTTACTACTCGAGCAGCGAATAGTATTAAACTGTGATCATGAGTTGTTCTGTTGGAAAAGTGTGTCACAAGTGACAGACTGATTTGAAAACTGAAAATACTGCGAGTCATCACACTCATTCAGCTACAGGCAGCATATGTTTGGGAAATGTCTTGCATAGAAAACAAAATACAGGTTTTTAAATGCACCATGCTAAAGGTTTATCTTCAAAATGTACCAACCTAAGATTTAGAGAGCAGCCAAGGGGAGATGGGGCAGAGTTGCTTTGAAAGGCGGTGAACCACACAAACACATCTGACCAAACGGGGCAATAAGAAGCCACGTTGCAAGAGATAGTTTGTAGTGTGGTTTCAAAGTAGAGCGCCATAAAGAAGGTATGGGCTAAAGCAGCATTTTAAAACTGGAACGCCTTTATTTATTTTCCTGGTTCAGAACTTGTCATTGTCATCTAGAAAACTACCAAAGCAACTGACAAGTAAGGTGTCAGTTACTTTGCATCAAGACACTACAGGAAGATTTGGTTCAAAGAGAAGAGTAGAAAGCCCAGTTTCCCGTGTCTCCTTATAACTGCCTTGTTGGCAAAAGTTTCATTCCACAGATACACAACTCTCCAAAAGCTTTTACCTCATCTGAACCTCAGCTATGTCTACAGAGCAGAGGCAACCCTCCCTTTCTCTATCAGTCAGAAATATGCACCGCTGCTGTTTATTACCATGTATTATTACACTAATGGGATGGTACGACAGAGAAACCAGTCTCGCAACATCTGCACAGCTGTTTTGTAGAAGTCAACGTGTCTGCAGAGTTCACGAGGACACGTGTAAAGTAGGAGTTCCTCTTTGAGCACAAAGCATCATAATGGTCACTCTCAAAGATGAAAGAAGAGACAATTAAATAATAAGGAAATCTAAAAACATCCATAATGTGACAAGGCAAACAGGTCGGTTTTTAAAACACTATTAACGTGCAAGAAACATCTCCATCTAAAAACGTACACGTATACAGTTGACATTGTCTCGTGACGAGAAAAACTGGAATGGACTTCTAACTCCTACAAACACATAAACCCCCTACGAGCACCAACAGAAAGACTTACAGTGGGACCCTCGTGATGTTCTGCATAGCATGATCTCGCCTAATGGTCTCTGTGATTTTAATAGGCTGAAGAAGAAAAAAAACTAACGGACCTTCACCAACGAGCAGCATGACACCGATAGAATTAGACTGCATAGTAATGGACAGGTTTAAGTGGAGCGGAATGCACTGCTCCAGTTTCGGCCCCACACACAAACACACACACACACACACATACATACACACAGAGGAGGTTGATGAAATGATGGTGATGGGAGCAATCGTGCAAAGTCAGCATGGGCCTTGGGTCAAACTGAAAAAGTGTCAGTGGGTTCAAGTTTTCTACAGCAAAAAAAACTGTCAATTGGAGTAAAGTGGAAATTGTGAACGGCATTGTTTAGTTTCAGCAGCCAAATGAATGAATCAGACAAAAGAGTAACTGCAGATTGATTATGACAATAATATAATAATGAATAATTAACAAAATAATTATGATTTGCAGTCCTACTCCTCGTCCTCCTGATACTGTAAACAGTAAAATACTGTACAAACACAGTGTGTGGGAAACTACAAGGGAGCTCAGAGTCTGCATACCTCCGCCAAGGCTAAAGGCATTTCTCACCATGTTCAAGAAAGTGTAAAAAACATTCCTGGATCCGCCTTCTGAATCAAACCCGCTCCAAACATTGATGAGTTCTTCCTTGGCCCAGCCCCCCCCCCCCCCCCCCCCCCCCCCACCACCCTTCCACCAAGTTTCTCTAAAAAATCTGTTCAGCTGCTTTCTTGTAATCCTGGTAACAGACAGACAAACGGCAATGAAAACATGACCTCAGAGGTTACAAGCACACGACACATGAACTCTAAATGACTTTGGACAATATCAGCTTGTACTGAAAACTTTAAGCTTAGCCCACATTATTCTGTACCAGCTACAAGTCATAGGGTCACTAATCCTGAGATTATTAACCAATAAAGTCCTATGTCTTTGTGAAATGGATCTCACTTCCTGCCCTGCTTTCGTTTCTGTTTCCTCGTCTGTTCGGCTGCCTCTCCTCCAAGTTCTAGACAGAACCTGGAGGTGTTTGTGATAAGAGAGTTTACAATGGGATCAGGGTGTGGACCCTAATGTTTGTTCCCTCTGTCTTAAGCCTGACACTTATAATGACACATAAATGTTTCACTGATAACACTAAGTGTTTCCTGTTTGTGCAGGTTTGAGACAGGCTTGCAAGGACAAGGAAGAGAGAGCAAGGAGCAATAAGACATGCTGAGAGACAAAGAAACATTGGAGTGGTATATATGAGACCTTTTACTACCAATTATATCCTGTGATAATGATTTAAGGTTATATTTTAACCTCTGTCTTTCCTTTGGCCCCCTCCTCTCCTCCCAGGTGCTAAACTTGTCTTTATTTGTGATGTCTTGAAAAAAAAATATGAAATCACAGCTTCAAACGTGGAGTCGTTCCTTCCATCTCAGGCTAAATTGCAAAGAAAACAGATGTGCATCAAGTGTGTTAATCTAACGGTCGCTGCATAAACACTTCTGCTCAGAGTGTTTTTTCTGTTTTCCTCTGAACTCTCTCAGTTCTCCGGAGGAAAAACAAACCAAGATCGTGAAACAGTCATTCCTGTATTAGGCTCTGTTTGTTTGTAGAGCTCGGTCACTCTTAGCAGACAGAGTTTAAGAGAAAAAAACATTTGTTTAAGAAACCTTATGTATTCTCCCCCAAAATAAAGACAACAAAATAACATCGTTGTTGATCTATAGATAAAAAGGTGTTTGTCTTGGTAATCATCAGGATTGACTGTTTACGCCAATGCAAACACTTATATTCTACATATAAAGTAGTCAAACTTAGTTAAGCTCGAACTCATTAAGCAAATAAACCAGGAGCTCAAAGCTGTGCACATATGTGAACTCAGGTGAAACAAAAAAACACATCACACGTGAAGTAAATCCTTCAACAGGAAGTCTGAAGATAGAAAAATGATCATGCATATCCATGGCAAATTTCATGGAAATCTGAGAATGACTTTTCCAGATGACTTGTTGTGGATTAAAGTCTTATTTCAAGGAAAACTTGATCTGGCTGCAGCACCAACATGACTTGTAGTCATAATCTGGGAATGAAAGATATCCGTCACAATTTTCATGGTGGTCTCTCCAGTATTTGTCAGGAAATCTCACTCTGGACTGAAGCGTCCGACGGACAAGACCGAGCAATGTGGTCCGCCTGCTCGCAGGGCAAGAAAAACAAAAAACAGCCAAGAAAAGAACAGGGGAAATAGATGTGAGGAAGCATTAAGGCTAAAGATAACTCACAGAGGGACTGACACAGGCTCAAACATGGAGAGGAAAGGAAGTCAGGCTATGTCGAGTATAGGAAAGGACAAAAAACTGGATTATTAAAATGAAAATACAGTAGTATTCACACACTAAAGTAGATTTGTCTTTTGTGTCGTCCGTGTTATTACATGCAGAGATCAGAGATAAAGCTGAATACATGCATAGAGAAAAGTAGGTTAGTTGGGAGGTAAAACCCACAAACAACACAGATTGAACTCCAGAGGGAAATAACACTTTCCATACACAGTGCATGAATATTCTTTGTTTGAGAGACATGGGAGGGCACCACAGACAGGAAGGAGGGAGAGGTTGGAAGGCTGAACAATGTACAGGACAAGAAAGAAGGAAAAGAAATGGTGAAGGAAAGAGAGTCTGACACATCTACAATATCAGAGCCTTTTGATCAGCAGTGGCTGTTAACTTCAAACCCCTTATCTGCAACAAAGCAGATGCTCAGTTGTCCTCAAACAATACATCCTTTCTCTGGGGCTACAGCTGAAACTGCTTACTGTCCTCCGGAGCACAAACACAGATCACACACACACACACACACACACACACACGTTATACACGTACACACACACCACAATGGTTTACTAGACTCTGAAACCCAGAATAAGAGAGTCAGTAGACACGACTGCTAAACAAAGGCCAGATGGTTGCTCTCATAATGAAACATGCTGTTATGTGTTTCACCAAACTGGACCACACGTTTATATAATGCAACATATTTTCAACATTTCTCTTATTTTGCAACTTTGTTTTAGATTTAGATTTTACATTTGCACTGTTGACTTGGATGCCGCAATTTCCCCTTGGGGATAAATAAATAATTGTTTCTTTCAAATAATTAGAAAACATTGGTACAGTAAATATATTATCAATATACGTGCATTAGTTTGTGGATACCTGACCCGAGCCTATTGGGAATGAGTCGGCCTGGATTCGGACAAAAGTTTTTTAATTAAATTCGGGTTCAGTCGTCTGCTTGATTCTTTACAACGCATGTGCCTGAACTCGGGACAAGTTCGAGCTCCGTTCTGCTCGGTTGGGTGTGTCCAGAAAGAATATCGCAGCTAGAGCCGCACTCTAGACAATCTTGGAGTTTAAAGAATACACAGCTGACTGATGACTGTAAACCAATAATGTAACATTTAAAGTTAAAGTCGTTATTTCAGTCATTTTTCAATTTTGATTTGATATTTTTCTTCAAATTTGATAACTTTGCCCTAAAACTCTTCACACAGCAGTGGAACTCCATTGTATTTAACAGTTAAAATAAGACATGGGGAGTCTTTCCACTTAAATTTCACAAGGAGGAAAAAAGAAAAACACTAAACTGTCATCAAGTCCTCCATCAGCCTGTCCTGCCCTCACTTCACTTCAGTATCAGCCCTTGAAAAACTCCCATTATTCTAACTCTACTCCAAACATTTCCCTTTGACCCCGCTAATTACTTCTCATTTTAGAGCCTCTCTTGTGCTCCTCTTATAAACAACTTGTGTCGTTACAAAAATACTACGAGGCCACCATGACTCTAAGAAAACAAAGCCATTGTGTACTCATGGACTCATTCACAGAATATGTGAGCACAAGCTGAGTTTCAGGAATTTCGTATTCAGGTCTGCTGCTGTAACTCTTGAAATATGTGTGCTTACATTCTTCTTGTCATTGAAAAGTTGTTTTAAAGATAAAGGATTGATGCAGAAGTCCAGCATTGGGTCATTTATGGGTGTAAGATGACCTCCAGTAAAAAGCAGCCCTCATGCAACACTTCCTCCTGACACAAATAGCCTTTCCTGCCCTATAAATAAACACGGCTGGACTTGGAAAGCGACCAGCCTCATTACGCTGGAGGGCTGGTCATAAAGTCAGTGGAGTAAGGCAAAAATATACTGTACAGTTCAGTTGAGAAAGGGCAGGCAGTCCAAAGATGCTCACAAACAGTCGGGGTAAGAAGGACTCAAAGAAGAGTGAAAAGGCCTCGTTGACCATTGTTGAGCTCCTTGGTCACATTTGACAATTTTGTAGGACAAACCTAAAAAAAGAGGAAACTGTGTTCATCTGGCTACTTGACTTTAAAGCTGTATCCATAAAGCTGTCTTTCACTTCCATCACTTAAATCATTAGACAGAAGTAAAAACACATGTAGGCCAACAAACGAGTGGGAACAGTTCTCGGAAGTGAGCAGCAAATCACAGCAGTGCATCGCCAAAAGTGTCTCGTGAAGGAAAGTTCTCATCGTTTTTTCAGGTGAACTGAGTGTAACCCTCCCTCTATCCATCTCCTAGCGTGAATATTGTTCCAGTTGTTCGGAGAAGGCCAAACCAAACAACCAGTCTGAACCGGGGGGGGGTGCCGCCCGCCCTCCTTACACAAATGGGGTTTCTCTCTGGGTCGCTTTCTTCCCATCATCCACAATCTCTCCTCCTTTATCTTGGTCTTTTAATCATCTCTTCCTTTATTCAGCTCTTGTCCCTCATTACGTCTTCCTCTGTGTCTCTGCTCTCTCCTTAGTCTTTACCACTCCTCCCCTGTGGCTTAGAACTAACTATTCCTCATTCATCTTATCTGCTTCTGTCCATCTTTCTGGTGCCGCCATCATTATCAGGGATTAGTTGTGTCTTACATCATTGCGACGTCTACATGTAGGTCTCAGCGATGGACTGAATATAAAGATGGACGACGCATCTCCACTTCCACCCTTTGCATTAAAAAAAAGCTAAAATATTGCGGAAACAAATAGCGCCATAAAATGACAGAACTACTTGGAGAAAATGTTTGAGTAATGTGTGGGTGGGGGGGTTGTGGGTGTTTATGACCTATTCTGAAGGCAGCCACCAGGGGGCGATGGAGAACTATCACGTCATCCATCTTTTTAGTCAATGGTTTGAACCACGTCAACGGACATGTCAGTGCAGTGAGTTTTCCCACACTGCAACTTGATAAGTATCTCTGCACAAATACATTTTCATAAACACAAATCAGCAGACATCATCACCAGTGTCCTGACACACGAAGCAAACAAACAAGTCCATGCACAAACACACACCCACACAAAAATGAGCATGCAAACACATGCACAGACACAAGGATTACACTTCAGCATGCTCACTGCTTAGTGTGTGAGCAGGTTCCACGGCTGTATGTGTGCAGTTCATTACACAGGCGATAAGGAATAGAGAGATACCGCCAGCAGGTCCTGCTCTAATTGGACCCATGGTTACACAGACTCTAAACCATTTTCCTTTTGCCCAGACGTGGATTTAATTTAACTTATTCACAAACACACACACACCATGCTACTGTTAGCATGTAGACTAGTACAAACACAGACAAGAGACTTCAGTAACTTGAAACTAGAAAGAAACTAGAAAGATGTCACAATACTCTGCTGTAACGAAATTGTAAAATAGCACATTTTACTAGAAGCTGTACTTGAATATCACCAGTGTTTTAATGAGTGCTGTATTTCCTGAGTTATGTCAATGAGCAGCAACAACCCACTGTGTGTGTGTGTGTGTGTGTGCGTGTGCGCAACGTTCAAATTCCACCAAGTCTATGATTGCAAACCCAAATGCTCTTGCCAACTGAAATATGGAATATGGAATCATTACGTTTACATACCAGACAGCGAGGCGCAAACCCACAAACACCACAGGACCTCTTTCTAAAAAGAAGACCTGAGGCAGGTTTGCAAATGTGATAATCAATTTGTATTAAATCAGTACTGGTATTGTTATTGTGGTATGTAGCTTGTTATGTTTTTGAAAAGTGGAGAACTGTTTAAAGATTCAAATAATGGGGTAAAATGCTTTTTAATTTCTTAAATCTGATCAAACTTGTTTAGTCTGACTAACAAAACCCAAATATAATCAGTTTAAAATCTCCACATTTGCGAAGCTAAAACCAGACTATGTTTAAAAGTGAGATATCAATGGGCTAAATAAGTGCACATTGATTTTCTGTCAATCAGCTAATCAATTAATCAACGCTCCGTTTCCATTCGTGTCATTGGATTATGGGAAGGCAACAGCTTGACTCTCTTTGACAGATTTCCCTTCTCTGTTCTAGCCTGGCCTTTACACTTTACATGTGTTGACACTGAATTACATGTTTTCACCCTGGTTCTGGACACAATCTGAATTTAGTGTCTGTAGTGAGTGTGAACAGAGTCGTAGTAATCCCTCAAACTATCTCCTGCTGACCAGGGCCAACACAGACTGACACACACCCTTCCTCCACCTCCTCTCTCTACCAGATTAATGCTACGGGCTGCCCCTGAGGTTTTACTGTCCCTCTCAGTACTAATATCCTTTTGCTACACCCAGCCAGAAGAAACCATTCCATGCCAAACCACGTCAGTCTGGGGCCAAATAAAACAGAGCCAAGTGGAGATACTTCAGGCTGCGCCTCAGTTTAAAGGAAACCTATAATTGATGGACTGCTACATTATTAGGTTACTATATAATGATTTTTATATTGTGGCTGAGCTATGTTTCAACTGTTATGGAAAAAGTAGGGTGTAACATTTTTCTCTAATGGCTAAATATTCCCTGACGTACTCCGAAGCCAAGGGAGTATTGTAGCTTAATGTCAACCGAACAGTGCTCAGGGCATTTTTCAGAAATGCGCTCAGATGATCAGCATGTGATTCCCTCTGAGGAGCTGCTCCAGCACACACATTTTACAACGTTTGATAAGCAGGACTCTGTTCCTCCAATATTTACACAGCTCCATTCAGATCCTATAGGTGCCAAAGATGCTGTAAACAGTAAACCCGCAGTTTAGTCTCCAGTGTCACATAGTCGGGATGAACTGGAGCCACGAAACAGCTGTCTGGAGTGAGAGGAGACAGCGTAATCCACACATCAATTAGACACAGAGTGGATGATAAGGGGAGGAGCTTGTGTGTGTCTGTGTGTGTGTGTGTGTGTGTGTGTGTACGCCTTCAGTAATCCTGCTTAGTCTAGCAGCTGCAGGAGGAGGTTTAATACAGCGACAGTATGAAGGGCTGGGTGAGGGTTTAGTACCAGAACCTCTGTCAACAATAGAAAACAGAGATGATAACAAACAAAGACTGGGAACGTGTAACTGTGTGTGTGCACGTAGCGCGGCCACTAATGTGCCTGGGGGATGGTGGTGAAGGGCTGAGAGGAAGATAATAGTGTAAGTAAATTAAGTCATTTAGAGCAGCTCCGCTCAAACAGCAGGGACCGAGCTGTGAACGTGGTCTCAAAGGGTCGACACGCACGGCGAGATTTAATTAAGATTCCTCTAATTACACACGACTGTTCTGAGATTAAGTTTGTTTCAAGACACCCTCAACAAAAACACTCAAATTGTTTCTATATGACAGAATGGTGTTTCCATTGCTTCACTGTATGTAATGTATTATAGTAAAGTCTTTAGAGCTGCTTAGTGAAATTCAATTATTCTTTTGTTAAACAATATTTCTAGCATTACATATAGAAAATTCCTGAAAGATGGAACTGAATATAGTGTCATTGCAACTAAATCTAACAAAAACACAAAGTCTTATTGTATTTCAAGGCAGAGCTGTTGTACAAATGCTGTGGGTTTAACAACATTTCACATTTGGGATCTTTAGCATCTATGGAAAACAGGGTTTGTAGAAAAATCTCTGTCAAAATAAATAAATAAGTGAAAGTGATGGAGCTGAATAGAAATTGCATCAATGAGGTGTAATTTGAGCATGATAAAAAAAAAGAGCCATTCTTATTAACATCATCTGTGCAGATGACAGCAGAAGCATTTATGACAGTTGACTGTTCAGACACATCTGAAGCCTGTAAATCTGTCTGTGTCTGTTTGCCAAACCCGTTCCCAGAAACCAGATTACACCGTCTGCTCGTCTTTAACACTGCTCACACGCACGCACCCACACACTGGACCTCCTCCATTACACTCACTGTTATAATTGCTGTTTGGCCGAATAGGATTATCTGAATTGATCCGCAAAACGAAAATGTCAATAATCTATTCCAGAGAATTAATCCAGCAGAAAAAGACAGAAAAAATGGCACAGAGTCGAGCAGACAGACCTGCAAGTATAACAGAACACACACACATGCTTGGACACACACACACACACACACACCCTTGAAAGAATTCCGCTGATTCACTTTGACCTTGCATAACTACCTACACACCTGCTCACAGATTCTGATAAAGCAGCACGTGTGTTTCTTCTGCAGTGCAAGGATCTCTTTTATTACTCTATCCCCACTGCTGTGTAATCTGAGAGAAAAATCACACAATTCAGCTGCTCTGTGTTAATCCTTTGTGCGGCAATAATTTTTCTTTAATATTGAGATTGAAAAGCACCTTTACTGTAGGCGGCCTTTTCACACTACTTAGCCTAACAGTGAATTCACAGTGCAGCGTTTGATTAAAGCCGATCTACTTAACCTGTCGACACTCTCCGCTGAGTCTGAATGCCTGTACAGTTTTGCATGGTCAGACATATTTCAGACAATTAAACACACTGGTAAGGTAATTTTTTTTATTGGAAATAAGGTCTGTTTTTATCAAACCTGAATGTAGTGGACAACGTCAGGTTATTAAATCCATGATAGCATATATTGACTTAGTTAAGGGTAGGTCGTGTTAGTGCCTTAAGTACATTGACAGTTTCCTTTTATTAATCAGTACATACAGTTGCTCATGTGAATATCAGCAGTAGTTTCATAGCTAATGGTATAAAGGCCGATCAGGTGTTGTGTATTTATATTCAGTATCTATTTGTTACTCTTATCCTACCTGAGTTTATTGATTAAACCCAAATGGCATTGTACAACTGCATTAAATTGAAGACGTCTTGTGCAGAAACTGTTACACCATGTCTGCTGTTCATCATGAATTATTTCTCAGGTTTGAAAAATTCATGAAGTCCGAAATACAGTGTAAAATTAATGAAGCCTGTGTGTGCCAGGTGAAGTTGAACAGGTGAATTGTTTGCGTGGTGTGAACCATGTAACTGGGATTTAAGGTTTTACAAACATTAAGACATGTCAGAGCAGTTAAAGCATTAGACACATTTACATGGTCGCCAATACTCCAGTGTTAAAGACAATAGTCTGAATAAGACTGCCACATAAACAGTACATTTCCTTTACACAAATAAGGTCGTACATGGAATGAGCAACAATAACATGTCTACTTCTTAATTGCATCTTAACATCCTATTGGATGAGACAATAACCAACTGCTTGATGATGCATGCCCTGGTAAATAGGTAGTAGGACGTAATGTTGACACACATAATCAGATTCTTATTCCGAGTAAGGTCAATAGTCAGACTATTGGTCCATGTACATATAGTCATTATTGGCTGCATTCTACATAGTTGGTTCCAGGGCTTTGGTATTGGTGGTTCACTGGGATGGATTTACTGGAACCTTTAAATAAAAGAGTGCGTGTTTTTTTTTTATTATTAAACTATGTTGTGGTCTCTAGCTTAAATTTGAAAAATGTACAGTGAGGGTTTTATTATTGTGCCTTATCAGTCAGCTCTACATTTAGCTTCATATTACAGTAAAAACACATCCTATTCGGTTCTCAGTCTCATTTTTCACTCTTCTATTTTATTTAGGCCTCTTGCTGCAGAGGTGTTTGACTTAAGACCTCCGCTCCCTTATGCTTTCAGCATTTGAAGCACTTGGCAAATATTCGACACTAAAACATCTAGTCCATTACACATTATCTGACAATGTCATGACTTCATTAAAACTATTTACAAGGGTATTAAGTTTCTGTTATTTTGTAAAAGGAAAGACTGAAGGGCTGTTTTTAGGGGGGAAACATTCCTTGGTAATCTGTCACTGACACACTCGGCCTAAAATAGAACCTAAGAGATATTTTCTTTCTATTACGGTTGTTCAGGGTTTCTATAAAAAGCAATGGAATGACTCTTGGCTCAACAGATAAACATTCTGGCTTTTTGTTTGCCATGCTTGATCCTGAACATTATTTAAATCATTAGGTATGCAGAATAATAGTGGCATGGTTTTAGCCAGGCTTCCTCTGCAAACATAGTTGTGCGACTACTTTATCTGTAACGTAGTTCTTTAGACACATGCAGCAGGAGAGGAACACACTGTTAATTATAGGACACAATCAATGCAAACGCAGCATGACATACATACAGACAGGCTCTAGTATCGATTTGGAAGATGGACTTTTCGCAGGGAACTTGATGTATAGGGAATTTATTACAATTAAAAGATAAAGTGAAAAATGATGAGCGATTCCAAGCCGTCCAACTGCGACAATGTATGTGGGTGTGAACTCTCAAAGGCATGCGTGACTGCAAACGGCTTCAGTCGTGTTTCTAAGCAACATCCACATCCACCGCTCCTCTCTTTCTTCTCTCAGATCTGCCTGCAGCCGGGCTCCTTTAGCGCAGACGAGCATTTCACTCAGGGAGCATCAATCTCAAACTTCTTTTACCGTGACGATGCAGCTTTTGACTTGAAAGTAAAAAGGTGGAACAGCCCTCAAACCGTTTTGCTCAGTGAGGAGGAATGATTTTGACCTTTGCGGCCCAATCCTGGACTCAACATTTTCCAGAACAATGGACGCTTTTGTGTTATGCTACATAGCTGACTGAACTTGTAATCATTTACTAATATCAGGACATAGGCGCATGCAAAATTGCAGTTTCGGTTTTCTGTTCGTTATGAAAGAGTTGGAGTGCAGAAGACTTGCTCTCTATAATAATCCATGCTCTGTTTATGACTTGTAGTGAAGTATGTTGAGGCTATAATTGAGTAAAGGCATGTATTCCACTTAATTATTCCTCTGTGGGACAGTCTCTCTCTCTCTCTCTCTCGCTCTCTCTCTCTCTCTAGTCTCAGCATGCTATTTAACCGGCGCTCGCCATCCTGCCCCGCCACACACTCCTAATTTCGTGGAAACGGTCGACATTAAACAAGTGTCTTCTTTACTTTGGGTTCTTCACTCCATTTCCCCCCTGAAGTCTTGTGACACTCCCTCAATCCCCTGAAACGTATCCCCTTCATCCGGCAAACCTCCAGACTTTTCCTGTCTGGCATTAAACTCTGTGTCATTATGGACACCGTGACAGCAGATGAGTCAGATGCTGCGGAGACGCCTCACTTCCTGTGAGTGCAGAGTATCTTAGGCTGTGACCGAGTGATTGACTGAACCAACCTTCCCTAAAGACTGAGTCATAATCGACTGGGTCCGATCCTCATCCGGGACAGTGCAGAGTCAGAGTGCAAATGTATATTTGTGGTCTTTGTAGGATTGATAAAAAAAAAAACTTTCAGAGTGACTCAACATGAGAGGTGTGCGGTTTCTGTGTTGTCTGTCTGTATGAAAGTCTGTGTCATATCGATATCACCACAAATCGTGGTTTTTCAACCTTACGACCCCGTTTCTCGGCTCATGACAGCCGACAAGTTGTCATGTGAAATTGAGCATGGCATGATTTTAAAATATGGCAGCTCTGAATGGATTAGACACTAACATCAAACTACATTTATTTTACTTTCCAGAACTGTTTTTCTTTTCTTAAACAAACAGCAAAACATCAACAAGCCACCGGGCCCTGCTGATCCCACGGTGGAGAAGCTCGATCATAAATCATCTGCCACTGCTCATGCCATACATGCACAGACACTGACTCAGCCAATGTAGACGTGCACACGCACAGGAGACGCGTGTGCACACACTTTGCATACAGCCATGAACATATGTTACAGTACTTACATCAGTTTTCCTAAACTTGGCTTTAAGGCTCTTCATGTTCAGTCCGGTCCATGCAGTCACTCACTCTATCGCACAGTCAAGGCTGTGAAGGAAACAGAAATCCAGATGTTTAAACTCGGGCCCCAGCGATGTTTACTCCATGTTCACATGAGATTCAGAGTTTCTGAAGAGACCAAACTACCTGATTCTGCACCGTGTTGGGACTAGACACGAGTTACAGTCGATATCAGTTAATGTGCAGAGCAGCAGCAGGAAGTTAAAGTGACCATGGTCTGGTTTTTCTGATAAAAACTGAAAATATGCTGCTCATTAACAGTTTGAGTGTTTTCATAATGAGTTGGATCACAACACTCTAAACTCAAGCTTTAGAAATAATGGGGAAATTAGTTAACGGTAATAATAGATACTTTTTAGGAATGCACTAAAAACACATGCATTTCTAATTTAAACCTGTTTCTGGAAATGGTATCCAGCTTTGGATCGTTTCCTACAGGGATGTTTCAAATCACCCCCGAACCCTTTGAGATGTCTGGTGACTGTATATTTACACTGTAAGAGCCTTTTTAAAATTTTCTAGTTTCATCATTCCTGGTCCCAGGCAAGAGTTCCAGCCAAAATTGCCCTACTTACTTCATTATTGGTCCGACCTGTCTACTTGTATTTCAACTAAAAGTATAGCATTTAGACTTATTACCATGAGGGCTGGTAGTTTGGTCGGATTGGTAGATTTGGTAGTTTAAGGATAATACTTTTCAAATGTTTGTATTCAGAAAAGGTTCGCAAACCCTAAGTTAGAATGAAAATTGAGTTTGAGATGTTTAAGGTAATAAGGCAATATCAATAACTACTGCAATATAATATTCTTCAATAGCAATAGCAGAAGTCCAATATGGATATAATACTTAAGAGTTGTGCCAAGACAGTGAGGAGGAGTAACCTTAAATCTTAAAAAAAAAATCTTAATCTTAAAAAAAAAAAAAAAAAAAAAAAAAAAAAAAAAAAAAAGTGAGAGGCGGTGGTCTAGTGGCAGAAACTTGGACTATGGGCAGAGAAGGTCTCTGGTTCGTCTCTGGTTCAACTCCACGGAGAGACAACAAAAGACGAACCTGGATTGATCTGTCCAAAAAAAATCCAAGAGTCTCCCTACCCTGTCTAGTGCCCCTGAGCAAGGCACCTTACTCCCCCAACATCTGCTCCCCGAGCGCCTGTACGCGGCTGCTCACTGCTCTGTGTGTACTGCACCAGATGGGTCAAAAGCAGAGATTAAATTTCCCTACCTGCATGAGTGTGCCTTTGCATGACTGTGCATGTGTTTGGGACGAATAAATGCATCTTAATCTTAATCTTAACTGATCTTCCTCCCATTTGTGTTTTGCTGTTCATCAAGCCGTTGTCACTCTGCTCATAAATAAGTTCACTTAGAAGACAAATATTAGAACAATTTAAATAAAAAACAATAATGCAATAGTGATTATGATCGGTTTTCAATTATCAATAAAACCAAGGACACTCTTGGCTCCTGTGGCAGCACATGACTACATGTCCTAGCACATTATTCAAATGTAACGGGAAATAGCAGCAGTCCATAAGTGAAGAGGTTTAGCATGCAAGTTTAAAACCATAAACAAGAAGAAGTGGAACATCTCTATACATATCAGAAGTTAACGGTAATAGTACAAATGTAAATGTAGCGAAAAGAAAGCAAACTAGTGAAGTGAGTGAGGCAGGAGCCACAACACTGGTTCCACAGCAGCAAGCAGCCACTCGTTACCTGCATGTGTTCATCAGCTCCTCAGACAGTGGAAGTCGTGCGTGTACATTAAGTATGAAAGTGAATAAACCAGAGGAAAGGCTGCAGCTCGTCCAGCACCGTAACTATGAAATGCGCGCGACCTGCATCGTTGTACACAAAACACTTGAATATCAGACTGAATCCTTTGTAACAGCTCCGCGGGACCGCGCACCAGCTACTTGTTAAATGTGTCGCTTGTGAAGCTTCTAGAAGATAAAACATGAAATCAATGCACTGGGCAGGACGTGGGACCGGAGGACGGTCATCTTACCCGGGTTAGAGCAGCGGGACAGCGGGACACACGCAGGACTCACCGCCGCCTTCTGAGCTGAAAACACATGAGCTGCCGAACCGGGGAGAAACAGCGAGCCGCTGGGGAGAGCTACGCCGAGCAGGAGGTGCACACAGCGGGGAGCAAACACAGGGCGCCTGGTCCGGAGCTACACGCTGACCCGGCTCGACTCAGCTCGGCTCGCTCACATTCAAAAGTTGAGCTGTTCGTGGACTGACTCTCTCTCTCCCCCTCCCTCTAAATCTTTCTCTCTCTCCCTCCCTCTAACTCTCTAACTCTCTCCCTCTCTCTCTCTCCCTCTAACTCTCTCTCTCTCTCTCTCTCTCTCTCTCTCTCTCTTTCCCTCTAAAACTCCCTCTCTCTCCATTCCTCTCACTCTTCCTCTAAAACTCTATCTCTCTCCCTCCCTTTCTCCCTTCCCCTCTCTCTCTCTCTCGCTCTCTCTCTCTCTCTCTCTCTCTCTCTCTCTCTCTCTCTCTCTCTCTCTCTCTCAGGGGCCGTTGCCCAGGTTTAGGAAAGTGACGTCACTCCCCCCAGAGCTCTCGTGACCTCCAGTGTTCCTCCATTCATGTTCTGGTTAAAGGGACATTTCCCTCAAACCCACGCAGTCAGGACAGGGATCAAGTGTAGGAACATTTTAAAGGTGTTATCGTTAACTCACCACAATCTGCATGTTTGGATCAGGACTCCTCATCTATTCCACTCTATCCAAAACTAATATATCGTATAAATGTTTATGCAACAAACTTTCATCCTATAGCAAGTTGTTCCCACATCATTGGTCGAATGATGGGACAAAGGGATCAGACTTGTGTGAGTCTATTTGTAGTTTTTGCCAGTTCTGGTTGGTTTTCTCGAGTCAAGTATAGTTTTGTGTCACTAGTTTTTTTTTCCAGTTGTTTTGAGGTATTCTAGTTTAGGGTTTTTGTCGTTGTTTTGTTGTTTGGGGTCTATGTGGTTGTGTTTGTTTTGAGCCATTTCTTCACATCCTACATTTCCCATAATGCATCTCAGACTTGACCGAGCTCCTCCAGATTCACAGGAGACATTAATTAACAGTTTCTACAGCCTGTCCTGTTTCACCGGTAACACGATACCTGGACTTGGTGTGTATCAGTGTTTGTCTTCTGTTAAGTTGTGAAACTCTGCCAGTCAGACGGGTCTTGTGTATTTTATGAGCTGATGTGTCAACAGTGCTGCAATGAAACTTATTAATGCAGGTAAGAACGTGTCTGAGCTGTGATGTTGTAACACTGATGCTATTTGGGAAGATGAGATAATCAACCCAGGCTCCCTCCCTGTTTGTGTGTCAGAAAACACAAACTAATCATTCAAAGTAAACAGTAAGTTGCCCAGGTTTAAGTCTATTTAGTGTATATAATTCATGTACAGCTTGTTTAGGTCTATTACAAACAGTAACATGGCAGATATCATAATATTTGTTAGTATTAATGAGTATATTAGCTTTGTCTCTCAAATGAGTTCTGTGTAATCAGCCGGATGAAAGGGGAATGACAGTGGAACATACACAAATATCACTGGTTAGTCATCTGAGGTGAGGAGTGGCCACTTTTATGTGGAATTATGACTCAACAAGTACAATGACTCCAGTTTATAAAGCAGCAAAGCGCGTAGGCGGTGGCATTATCTCCTCAATGTGGAGACAGTGACATCTGGTGGAGAATATGTCATTAAACTTTAAGATCATGGTGGGCATATTAACAATGACGTCAAGCAGATAGAAAATGATACAAAATAGGAGATGAAAGAGGAAGAAACAGTTAAAACGAATAAATAGATGCATTTAATAATTCTGAAAAATAAAATTAACGTCTATTTACTACATGATGGTGTTGAGGAATTATTAATGTATGTAATAGATAATACAACGTTTTAAAAGTAAATCCACACTTTTAAAACGGTAATAGAATAGAAACATAGGCTATTTGCATATGTTATAACATATTTCACTTATTTTTAATCTATAGATTTACGCTCAGCTATGTTGAAACCTATATATAATGCAGACATTGCACACATACATTTCATGAGTGACAGAGGGTTAGGGTTAGCTTGGTTTCAATTAGCTTGGTTTCTGTGTTGATATAAACATTTACTAAAGGTGATGGTTCTATATTTTCTCGTAGATCCTGTCTAGACACTTAGGTCACATTTGCAAATGTTCAATTTATTGCATTAACTATTGAATTAAAGCCTGATGTTAATCTCATGTAATCATAATTTGTATTATATGTATATCAATGGTTTTCACCCTTTATATGAAATAAAATAATCCAGAAAGGGGTCGACTGAGGTCTTATTACTGAGGCTACTGTCATGTGATCGAAAACAAAGATTATTTATGTGCAAGATAGATGTCCCCCTGCATGTTGTCCGAAACGAACAGCTAATGTAGAAAATGACCATGTTGTCTAACTGCAGCTGTGTGTTAGAGCACTGTAACATGTCAATATCATATAACTTACACGTTGTATTTAAAATACATCGTCTGACGCGTGATCGGGATTTACTTCGTGCTTCAGAGAGCAGGCGACTGTCGAGGAAACCGGAAGTGGTGTAGGGGGAGTGTTTCGTCCCGGAAGTCTGTCTTCGCTTCGTCGAGCAAGTTCCTGGGAGGACAACAAAAACAACACACTCACACACGCACACACATACACACTCCGACAGACACACACACAGAGGAAGCGCTCACAGAAAGCTGTGTGTGTGTTTGTGTGTCACTGATCTTCCTGCTGTCTCATCATGTTCCTCAAATCATGTTGCATCTACAGCACCGGAGTCTTTTCTATGTTCTTTTTAATCGCTGGAATCGCTTTGGTGCTTTCTAACGTGTTCCCACTTTTTGTGCAGTCGATGGTCAAAAAGGTGAGTGTCGCAGTTTTCAGCCTCGGATTCAAACAACAGGCGTCATCGCTGGATCTCCACAGTAAACATGTGTTGTTGTGTTGATAATGTTGCCTCTTTTATTACACAACAGAGACACTGGCTCAGTTTCATTTCCCTGACTGCGTTTCACTATTAGGAAGAATGTGGTCGAGCAGCTTCTGAATGTTTTACCTTTGACTCACATACAAATGAATTGCAGAGTCATTGAGCTAAACATGTGCGAGCAGCTGTATCTGTACAGTCAGAAACAACATGGAGGAGGATTCATTATGCTTCTAAACTCTAACATCTAATATTTGAACAGCAAAATCCACCTGGGCCCATTTCTGTATTTATTGAAGAGGGAGAGTTATCATTAATCAACTGAAGCGATATTGTAAATCAGCCAGTTGGTTGTACAAGCTGATTTTCATTTGCTGTCTCTATAACCTGTTGTACGAGCTAACCTGAAATAATATAAAATTATTTATCATATTTATAAATGGATAATTGATGTGCTTTATAACCACCATCAATACCCTAAATAAAATATGAAGCTATAGATACACATGTTAACTAAATCACATACGACTGAGTAATTACACATGACACTGGTTTGGTTTATTTTAAGCCAGATAATGTTTATATCATGAATGGGTTTCGAAACCAAGTCCTGTAAAACATCCCAGTTCCAATCCTATGAGGTCATGTTTTTCTGCCCTAGATGATTCATGTTCATAGCTTAAAAAAATGAATGAGAGTCATTAATGTTGTGGTATAACTGTTGTTCCCAGCCTCTTCAAACTCTATAGGATTGAAGACAAACATATTTTCTGTAATTCAAAGTCATTTAAAAGCCTTTTCAAACCAATATTTATGCCCCCGTCTTTTATGACTCTATGACAAATGACCACAATGAAATCAGGACAAAAAAAGGCCTGGTGTCATATTGTTACTTAAATAAATACTTTTCGAGATATCAAGGCCCAAACCATTGACTCTACCAAACATGACTTCTTAGATAAGGTAGTACTGAGGGGGAAATAGAGTCAAACATATCAAGGACATTCACTAGTCTTAGTTTTGTGAGCCACCTCTCCTATAGATAAAGTCTGGACAAAGCTGATACAGAGCTGCGGTGACACCCATCATCATAAGACAAATCTGTCATATGATGTGAGGACACCTTAGTCAGCACAAAATAGTCTGTCTGTTCTGTTGCAAATTTTCACAGTAAAAATAACCCACTGACCTTTGTCCCCCATAGCAAGTAGTTTTGGAGAATGGCACTGAAACGTTTGAGGCCTGGGAGAATCCACCGGCACCGATCTACATGCAGTTTTACTTCTTTAATGTGACCAATCCCCTGGAGGTGCTGGATGGGGACAGACCTGCTGTGATGGAGATTGGACCGTATACATACAGGTAAAAGTGGAAGAGGAGCAAAGCTTCAGTTTTTGTTCTCTATTCGTCTATTCAATGAAAGAGAAGTGCAGATGTTACAGTAGGAATAAAGACACTCGGCCCCTGAAGAGGGAAAACTAAAACGATTGCACTCAAGATGTCGCCTCCTAACAAGAGTGAGCAGAGGAAGCTAAATTGTCACATCAGTAAAAAAAAGAAAAAAGTGTTGATGTAAGTCGTCACTATTGCTCAACAATTGTTTAGGCAGTGAGGGAAATATCTAAAAGGAAACCTCTGCTCAGATGCATTACACCTATAGTTAAACGAGATATCCGATATAATTTTCAAACACAACATTTTACTTTTCACGAAATCAAAGACCCCAGTTTTTACTGAATATGCGAATACCGCTAGATCTTGTTAACATTTTTCACTAGTTCAATATTTGTAAAATCCACAGACTGATTGATTTAGGGCAAAATAGAATGGCACTCAGCAGAACACATTCCTCCCCCAATGCCAGACACATGTTCTCCCCTCAGGAAAACATATTTAAATTCACTAGATCCCGATTTTTATTTGGATCTGAACTTTGAGCTTGTTGTCATTGCAAACTCGTAAAACTTAGAATCACCCAGTCGACTGTTCGGTTTCCCCACACAGGGAGTATCGACCTATGGAGCAAGTCAACTTCCTGGACAACGACACGAAAGTAGCAGCAGTCAACACTAAAACCTACATATTCCAGCCATACATGTCCCGAGGTCCAGAGACAGAGCTCATCCGGACAGTCAACATCCCTGCCATGGTGAGCTGCAGGAACCAGTGTTTAACTAGATAATATGTGAGTACTTCACAGCATAATGTGGTTGTATTAAGTCATATTTTTCTAACTATACTCCTCTTCTTCCTCCCTCCTTGTAGACGGTGATGGAGATGGTCAAAGACTCCGCTTTTGAAGCAAATCTGGTCTCCTCCTACATGAAGGCTACCGGTGAAGGACTGTTCACCACCCGCACAGTGGGGGAGCTGCTGTGGGGATATGAGGACCCCCTGCTCAAAGCCCTCCACTTTATAAAACCGGAACTGGATGTTGTTTTCGGACTCTTCTATAAGGTTTCAGGATATTGTTGTATACAAAAGAAACAATAAGCATAATAATTGGTTTGAACAATGAGAACAGCTTTTCACTCTTGCCCTTATTCATTTTCTTTTCTTTCTAGAGCAATGCCTCCAACGATGGTGATTATGTTTTCTTCACTGGACAGCAAAACTACAAGGACTTTTCCAGAGTGGACACGTGGAACGGGGAAAGGTAATCACTCAATCCACTCTCCTCCAGGAGAACAGGATAGTTAACTTCCACTCTATACAAACAATAGAATTCATTGATTACATGGAATTTAACTGTGGGATGAGCACCTGATTGTATCAAACGTGAGTGTGATCAAGGTTTGTTTCACTCTGGTTGATGAGATAAAGAAAGCAGAAGGTGAGGTTCCTGTTAGTTCTTCAATGCCTTTGATACATCACAGTTGATAAAATGGTTGTTTAAGTTCATCAAGTCTTTCTCAGTCTCTCCTCAGTTTTTTAATCTAAAGAATTCACAGCAGAGTTCATCGTCTTTCTCTACCCTTGCAGATCTTTCTTTCATCTCAGTCTATCACGCGTATCAGATTCTTCTGTTGTCTGCGTCAGTAAAGTTTAATGATCGTTGCCACTCTCGTCCTCTATCTGTCATTTAAAAACAGACCTACAGGTGGCTAGTGAAGCTCAGCACAAAGACCCAAATATTGGACGATTCCTTTAGTATACAAAGGACGACTGTTCAGCAAAAGCAGCAGCAGCAGCTTTGGCTTAGCTTCCCATCGCGTAATATCAACCTGACACAGTTTTAAGACCTATTTATTACAACACACTGGTGAGCAGCCATTCAATCAAACTGCAAAACAAAAAGTGATGACCTGTTGGAGTGCTGGGGCCGACGTTATTCCTGCAACACCCAGGTTTTAAAATGCACAATAAATAAATGACACACTGATGCAATAAGAGAACTTACATTGGAGTTTTATTGTGCACGTCTACAGCTCGTTGAACTGGTGGACGTCTGATGAGTGCAACATGATCAATGGAACCAACGGAGCTTTTTTCCACCCAGTCGTCACCAAGAACGAGACTCTCTACATGTTCACCTCCGACCTGTGCAGGTGGGTGATGCAATGTGGATTCCTGACTCAGCTGAACCTTTCTGAAATGATATCTGGGTTCTTGTTGGGTCACACATTAATGACTATTTTCCACTGTACATGTCTGTGATCTGCAAAAACTAGCTAGAAGCACACGTCTCAGAGACAGTGGGACACGAACTCCGTGCAGCTCACATTACGATTTCCTGGACAAGCTAGTCCAGAAAACGGCCCATTAGAAGATGGACACTTTTACACAACTGCCTCACAGCCACGAGGCCCGGAGACTGAGTGCTGTGTGTTCACCAGTGTTACTCAGCACTAACCAAATCATCACATATATTCATCTGATGAGTATGTTCAGATGTCGATGTTATTGTTACATACAGTCCGTATCTACCTGGCTTGAGTTGGACAGCAGCTTCACTCACAATCATTCTAAGACTGTCTCCCTAAGCCGTCCCCCTGTATTATTCAGGTCTGGATATTGGATTGAGGGCACCAGTTTAGCCTGGCTGGTCAGAATTAGCCTCTTTAATGAGGTCACTGTTACGATGATACCTGTTTAGAGCTGCTTAAAGAAACTAATATCAGCTCTCTGTCATACGTCAGAACTGAGTGAAGCAGGTGCACGTCAAGGAAGGGTTACAGTTTCTGAGTCAGTGGGGATGTAATCAGGATTTTAGTAAATCAGCTCACCGCAGATCTGTAGAAATCTACACACACTTTTGTTGCACTTTCATCCTCATGGAATGTATTTGTGCCTGCAAAGATTAACCAGCATCTGACTCTTTTCCCCAGGTCTCTTTACGCCTTGTATGAGGGGGATGTGACCGTGAAGGGGATCAACGGGTATCGCTTCGTTCCCCCCAGCGAGGTTTTTGCCAACATGAGTGTGAACCCAGCAAACGCCGGCTTCTGTGTCCCGGCTGGAAAGTGCCTGGGCTCTGGGCTGCTGAACGTCAGTGTGTGCAAACAAGGTACATGAAAAATACAAAACAGAACAAGGTTTCATTGTGTCACTAAGGCAAATTTGGTCCAGGGGTTTTGCCAGTACTGTTGAATATCTGAATTTGTTTTCTTTGTTTAGGAGCTCCCATCATTATGTCTTCACCACACTTCTACCAGGCAGATGAGCAAATTGTAAAGGATGTATTTGGCATGGTGCCTAAGAAGGAGTACCACGAGACGTTCATCGATATCGATCCGGTAGGAAGCTCAACTGAAACACTTCATTTGTTTAACCTCTAATCCAAGCCTTTTATTTTGAGAAACTAGTTTACAGTCAAAATGAGTTGCATTGGAGTAGAGAGATGGTTTGAAATCTGTTTTTGTGACAGTTACATTCATCTACCAGTAGATGGTGAATGCGTCTGTAAAAAGAGGTTCAAAATGATATCGGCTGCCATCAGAGATAAGCTTCAACAGCTCTGTAATAATCACTTAGTTTAGCCTGTGGTAAATCTAAGATACAGAAAATCATAAACATTACATTAACATTGGGTTACATTAACATTACAGGAGAACAACATCTAGCCAGATGTCCGATCACTGTGGTGGAATTAAAAGATTTTTATAATTTTTTATAAAAATATAATTTCCCTTTGTGTGTGTGGTGGTATCATGCACCACCGGTCCACATCCACAAACATGAATCAAGATATTGACCATTTTGACAAAATGTTCAACAATAAAAATGTCTGCTCCTGAATATGACACAACTTTGAATGTGGCATGAAACAGACCATAAACTCTCAAATGTTTGTGCAGTTATAAATAACTTGAGGTCTAAGACTTTATCAGTAAGTCAGTGCTTGCTTGGTTTTATGATAATATTTTCTGCATTGACACAGGCATTGATCAGTCAAACTAAATTTTGAGAAATGGATTGTGTTGCAGAAATATAAAAGAGGGTGAAATGTTTCAGGAATGGTTTATTCATTTAATTTGTTTTAACAACACGTGGAGCTATTTCAAGAGTCTTTGAACCCAGTAAACAAGCTGCTCTTTTGTCTGTTTATGCTCCTTCCAATATTTTAATGATACTAAATGAGATCACAGCGACCGATCAAAGTTCTCTCAAGCATATCATAAATCCAGGGTTGATCATATTCATGTGTATTTGCAAACTACATAAACCACCAACACCAGGGCTGTGATCTTCACACCAGCTACAATAAAGATGTAACGATGCACATTCCTGTTACAACAGTCACATTGAATATATGTTTGAAAACTCATTTACTGATAAATATTTGCACCTTAATAACCTTGTACACAATACTGATTGTCTCTGTATATATTGTAATGGAAGTACTAAATACACTATGATGAGGAATGACCAGTCTGAGATTAGTTCTGCACACTTATCACCACTGTTGAGTTCCCATTAAACCTTTTTGTTCTCATTCTCATTTGGTCTCATTCTGTTTTCCAGCTGACAGGAATCATTCTGCAGGCGGCGAAGCGGCTCCAGATCAACGTGTACGTCGAGCAGCTTCCCGCCTTCAGGTAATCCCCTCATGGGTTTCATCACCATCCTCTTAGCTATTTAAATGCAGCTTCTTTTTTGAATAGAAACCATCAACACTTTAACTCAGAATGAAGCTGTAGTGGCTCGATGACGACCTACGTGTGGGGAGGTTTGCCAGTAAGATAAGTGTAAAGGAATTATGCCACCATCATCAGTGTGAATGGACTTTTGGACAGTGGAGACTTGTTATGCATCTGCCCGGAATCTGAAGGATCAAACAGCAGATGTCTAATATCATGTAGAAAAATTATAATGTTCACTATGGTGTAATGGATAGAGCCACCATTTGGTTTCTGAATATCACTTTATTGCCATTTTTTATTTTTTACTTAAAATTACTCACAGGATTATCGTCAATGAATATTATAGGTAACATTGGGAATTCTTTTATTTTTTCAGTCAAACCGGAAACGTGAGGACAGTGGTCTTTCCTGTGGTTTACCTAAATGAGGTAGGTGCACAAACAAACAGACACACACACACATTGATTCCTTATTAGAGTTTAATTACTCTTGTTTTTCAATACATGATTTTGTCTTTTCAAAAGTAAATGTCTGCTTCATCCACTCTGGATCTAATGGCGGATGAGACTGATGAGCTCTTTTTGATGTGGTCTGTTCTCCTCTCAGAGCGTCGTCCTTGATGACACATCAGTGTTGAAGTTGCGGGCGATCGCCTTGGAGCAGAATGTGGTGGTGAACATTCCATTCATGCTGATTGGTGTTGGCATCATTCTGGGTGGAATCTTCATGTTCTTGATGTGTCGACTCAAGGAACCTGACGTGAGTGTTTGACATGAGCAACTTGAAAGAAGTGAAAACTTCCCTAGAATATTCCATTTAAATTGATATAAAACAGAGCAATATTTGAGCAGTAGTGGCAGATCTGGATCCTCCAGTTTTGGAGTCAGAGATACCTGCAGGATGATTACAGAGGGAAAAGCTCAAACCTTTTGGAGAGAGAAAATGAAAATTTAATCCCGGTCAGATATAAATACCTCCAGAGGGGATAACCTTTAGTGCTGCAACACTATCGGGTGGATGTGGACAAAACTCAGCAGAGAACAGTAATGAAAGAATCTGGTTCTATCGGCGTTAACCGTCTTTTGTTTGTTCTGTTTTTTCCAGAGCACTCCTGCTGAGCGACAGCCACTGCTCTCATCATAGCACCAAACTGCAAGTGAAAAGACGACGGCTGCCATGTTCTCAGTAGAATTCAACATTTCAACATTTCAGCGGCTCCAAGGGCTTTAACCATTAAACCCCAAGTAACAGTTTCACAGTTTCCGTTGTAAACTAGGATTCCTGTATTATTCTAATCTGTCTTTTGTGTTGTCTGTTGCTCAGTTGGAACTAATGTTTTAATTAGTGATGATGTTTAAATCCCTTTTTTATATATTAGGTTCTTTAATTGAGTGTTTTTGTTTTTATTTATAAGTAGGGGATTTTTAAACCTGAACAGATTAAACCCTCTGACAAATTCTAAATTAGATCCAGTGTCATGTTGATATCGAAGGAGTTTGGTGTCCGGAGAAAGTTTAGTTGGATGTTTTTGTTGAGTCGTGTCTGCAGCTCTACCGTGAACCAGATGAATTTCATTTTAAAACCAAGTTGTGGATCGTAGCTTTCAGTGAAAACACATTAATCAACATGTAAATACTCCGACAGCCAAATAGTATTACTTCAACATTAGTGGTAAATAAAGGCTCAGTTTCTGTCTTCTCATAAAGGAATATACTCACCACTACTTCCAACATGTTGGCATGAAAGTGTGATTTTTCATTCTACTGATATTATGTTAAAGTCAGTGTATAAACCGCTTCCTGCTGATAAACGTTTGCCAAATAACATTTTATAATGTTTTTTCAAAACCACTAGGCATGGTCTATGGTTTGTGTGGTTAATTACTGCACTTTCTAGCTAATGGATTTTCTATCCAGCACTATACAGGATGTCCCTATAAGGTACTGTTTTTAACCATTGTTCAACACGCACCTCTGTCAAGCTTGTCTCATGTTGTGACGTTTGTCTTGTACGTTAAAGATCATGTTTACACTTCTGCTTCTACATATTTAACTCGGTATGTAATAACAGGTTACTCCTAACAGGTCACATATCTATCACTTGTCACAGTGTCTCGTCACTACTTCAATAAACTGTGTGTGATTCATTGAACCTGCACGGGTGTGTTTCCTATTTCCCAGACGGGGGTTGATTCAAAAGTGACCAACTTGATAAGGTGTCATATCGTCAGCCCTTTACTCTTGGTCTGCAGCTTTATGACGAGTCTGCAGATATTGGAAATTTGTGTTGAAACAATTATACCTGCAATTATAACATACACACACCTATTTACTTCAACAGATGTATCCTCTAATAAAGGAAAGACTTGTTTCCACTGCATGTCAGGCTGAGCTAATTGCCTCGTGGCTGTAGGCCGTATCCATCCTCTCGTCTAACTCTTGGCAATAAAGTAAAAAATCATGTTTCCAAACGCTTCAACCTATTTTAATTATAAATAAAAAATAGACCGAGCCAGACAGAAACTTAACTTGAAAAAAAGGACTTCATCGAGTTCATCTCTGGATAAACCAGGGTCATGATTGCTTGTCTGGTTTCCCTCCAACAGGCAGGTTATGTTTTCATCTACTTTTGTTTGTATTTTTAGCTCAATCACACAAAAACGATCGCACAAATTACCACAAAACCTGGTGGAAATATGCGATAATGGTCAGGGAAGAACCCATCACATTTTGGGATCAATCCAGTCCTTTTTCTTTCTTTATTTTTTTGAAAATATCCCCAATTTCTCTGGGAGTTATTCATGGATCTTGATCAACAAAAGCAGACATAGTAAGGGAGTCGATATCTATGTGTGTGTAAGCTGGTGCAGCTTGATTGGATTTAAGGGGAATGTTGGAGGAATTCACTCTACTGAATGTTTGGTGTTTTCTCAGCAGGATTACACAAAAACTACTTTCCATGTGGAAGGTCGGGGCCATGAACCGAGGATGAACTCTTGGTGTGGATCTGGAACAGAAGGTCGATCCAAGATTTCTTTAACACTTACTTTACCATTGTGAGATAGAGTTATTTCATGGATTTAGATTAAAAAAAATCAGTTAAATTTGTTTAAAAAAAAGTGTTTGCAATTGGGTGCAGATCCTAACAATAATCTTTAATTTATTTGGATAAATTTAATTGTGGTTTTTTGAGGTGTTTGTGGGGCCTTGGTGGAGGGATTCACTCTCTGCACATCTACTTACCTTTAATTTTGTTAGAGTTTTTATGTTACTTCTCCCCTAGTCCAGATGTAACTCACATGAATTAGGAAGAAGGCGACAGGCACGAGGACAAAGCGTGAATGTTTACAGCTCAGGACATATGTTAAGGTTTCAGGTTCGACACCTCCAACGTGGAATTGCCCTCAATTACCAGGGTGAGGTGTACTTTGGCTCCCTGAAGATAAACTTCTGTTGACTTTATAAAACTGATAACCACCACCAGGCAGAGACGTTTCCAGAGTTGGCTTTGATTTGGGGCCACTTCTTCTGCCAAACTTCAGCCCTCAGAACGAATCTATAAATTCTGTCAGAGGTTAACTCCTCCCCGATCCGATTAAAGACTTAAATACAAGTGGCATGGGGCAGAGCACCAGGCCCGCATCTCTCCAAGGTTTGACCTGCCCCCAGCATGAGGACTCTCCACGAGAAAATCCTTGTTCTTACTGCTCTCCTGTCGTTGATCTGTGCCGTCCAGGTAAGTTCACAGATTCTTTTCTGTATGTCTGCGGTTTGTGATTTTAATATCACACTGTATCATGAGGGTCATCATTAGCTCCTAAAGGGTCTTATGTTTGATCTCGAAGGTCACTTCCCTGCCTCTGCCTGAAGACTGGAATGGTTTGATCGTGCGGACAAAGCGATCTCTGTTGTGGCGTTGGAACAGCATGAAGGCCGTCGGTGAAAGCTGCAGAGATCAGCACGAGTGTGTCACACAATACTGCAGGTAGAGCCGGGCACACGTGTGACGCTTTCAGACTTTTGCACTCACAGATAACTCTCACAAGATTTTTATTTATAATTTTAAAGGCTTCTAACATCAGTAAATCTGTATCTTAAATGTTTTGCAATCAAATGACACTATACAATATCAAACAGACATAATATTCCTTTCCTTGACTTTCGTGCATCCATTTCTTTACTATATTTGTGCAGCGTGTGTAGTTGTGTCCACGTGCATTCCACATGGTGTCATAAAGTCACTGCCATAAAGCTGATCCTTATCTCCACAGGAACAATATCTGTTCCTTCTGGATGTCCACCTGAAGACGGAGATACACCAACACAACTCCATCAGGGAAACTGTCTGCAAAACAACCTCCGTCTCATGGACTGAAGGGACCTTCGTCAAAATGAAACCTGAAATGTTTGCTGTGATATTCTGGCCTGAACTGATGAAGTGTTGGATCCTGTTTATCAGTCAGAGTCCTTTGATGTGGAGCCGCAGCAAAAACAAGCTGTAAAAGTTGGATCCACATGAACAGTAAAATGGCTCCATCTCCATTGATATTGATCTTTAGTGTTTCTCTGAAGTCCATAGACAGGTTGTTCACATCTGCAACATGATTTTAATACAAAATATACATATTCATACAATGTTTGTGAGTTTATTGTTTTGTGTTGTTATTATATATTTATTTGTACATATTGTAAGAAATATAAATATGCAAATATACTTTACAAATACATATATATGCATCTAAAGAGTTTTCTTTGCCCCAAGCTTTGTTTGTCTTTAACTATAAAAAAAATCTAATAAAATAATTATTAATAATTATTTTTATCCTTTCAGTTAGATGAAATAACTTGGGTATAAAGTATTGGTTAATAATAAAACACCAAGAATAATGAAATGAAATCAACATATTTAATATTGCATTTTTGAGACGCTGAAAGGAATAGATGACTGCTCATTTTTACCACTGGAGGGCGCACTGAGCCATGTTCACTGAGCTGAATAATGCATCAGCCCCATGTGTTGTTATTGCACTTTACACTGTGTTCACTTATAAAAATGATATTGAATCAACAAATAAAAAATGTGAAATTACAAAATTTTCATCAGTTATATAGGAGAAAATATGAAGAGTAAAAAGTGTTATCGTGGTAGAAAGAATCTTTATGTTGTTTTTGTTTTCAAGTTATGTTTCTTTAATCACACTATTGTGGCTTTTTATCCCATTTCTGAAATATTTAATTGCCTCCAAAAGACAAACAACAACAGATTAATAAATACAGTTCATTGACTTATTCCTTTTAAACTGCGAATATTAAACAAGTCTTATTTTAAATATTAAAAACGTGAGGAACAGGAAGAGTAACATGATTTTTTTAAATGTCACATTTGTTATGTATTTGATATTCTTAGGCTGTTGGTTATATTTTACTATATATATTTATCTATTTTATACAAAACATGAATATATGGTGTTTACAGCCTTTATTCTCCTGCTTGGTGTTTTGGATGCTCCAATTGGCAGAGACGTCTCTCTCGCTCTCTTCTCATTGGCTAAAGCGGCGATGACGCGTTACCTCCATCAGCCGGCGTGGGTATCGGGACCGCAGCTTCTCCCCGGACCTCAGAGTCCGAACCGGCTCCACGGTGCAGCTCCGCGGTGTCACACTCATGAAGTACCGGGTCAGCACATCTGGTTCTACAGCTGGAAGCATTGGTTCACTGTGACGTCAAAGGTTCGTCGAGGTCGCGAATGTTTTTTTTTTTTTAAACGTTTGGTTGCGTAATTTTGGACCGAACCGCACCTGCAGGTCAGAGTCAGCAGAGTGGAGCGGAGGGATATCACCTCAGACTGAGCACTCCTCCCAGGTACGTGTTGGTTTATATGAAAGGGGAGGATGAGGAGGGTGGGTGTGTGTGTGATGATGATGATGAGGATGATGAAGATGATGATGAAGATGATGAAGATGTTGATGCTAGTATTATGGGCAAACTTGTCCTTCTTAAGCCACTTTAAATATTTTATTTGAAAATTATTCTCTTTATGATATCCAAAACACACACACACACACACACACACACACACACACACACACACACACACACACACACAGTTTGCCCAGCTATCCTTATTAGCTATTACTTCTGTTCATTGTGGGTTAGGGTTAGGGTTAGGCCTTACTAGGACCAATACAGGCCTAACCTCAACTAGGACCAGGATCCAGTCATGCTAAACTTGAACCAGGACCAATTCATGCCTGATCAGGCCCTATACCTGCCTAACCTTAACCTTAACCATAAATATGACCAATTCATGCCTAACCTTAACCATAACTATGACCAATTCATGCCTAACGTTATCCATGACCAGGATCAATTCATGCCTAGCCCTGACCTAACCACAATTCACATCTTACCACCTTAACCCGGACCTCAGAAATGGCTTGATTAGCACTGGGCCTTGGTCCCCATCAGGTCTCCACCCTGACAAGCTCAAAAAGGTCCCAACGAGGAAATACAAATTTTGAAAATGAAACACACACACACACACACACACAATGTCACTTAGTTGTGAGTGAGAGTTGAGCTGTAGCGACGTATCAGCAGCATCACGGTCGGAGTCTGTCACGACGACAAGAACAGACACTCAGACACTCAGAAAGTCAGACGCCTCTTCACAGACACACAGTCTCCTCCTCCAAGACGACTGAGTCGACCTGACAGACTTTTCCACTGAAGTAGTTCCCTTCATCACAACCATCTCAGGGCGCTCCAGTATCCAGACGACAGAGTTCTGGGCCGTGGATTCTAATGCTGCGAGTTCAGGGGACTTCCAGCAGCGATGACTCAAAGGAGTCGTCTCCGCTTTGCAGTGAAATTGTTAGTCACAGTGTCCTAGTTTCCTGTGCAGCTGAACTGTTGAACTGTGACAATACGCAACAAAATGGATGAATTCAATCATATCATCATAACACATTACAGGAGGCATTAATTACACGTTAACATATTGATTTTATTATGATTTATTCAGAAAAACACGTTTCTTAAATTTGTTCCACGTACGCGTCAGGAGCTGTGTTGGATTCAGAGTGATGACAAAACACCAACTTGGTGATTAGGGACCAGTGCACAGGGAAGAATGGACCAACACACACACACACACACACACACACACACACACACACACACACACACACACACACACACACACACACACACACACACACACACACACACAGAGAGACACACAAATCCTCAAAGGTGCCTCAGATGACAACACGACCGTGGTTTTCTTAACATTATTTTGATATATCCCTTCATGAACTGGGTGGTCTGAGCAAAACCATTTTACACAGCAAACAGAATTGGATCAAAGTATTGATCTTCATGCTTTACAATGCAGATTAAAACCCCTCTGGTGATGGAGGGATGCACTGATAATCTGCCCTGCACCTCAAAGCAACATGAATATCATTATATGTATTTAAAATAAAACTAGAGAATTTTTGGGGGGATTTTCAGCTTAAGAGAATTCAATTTAAATTAAATTCAAGAATGGATTTGTCTGTTCTGTGCTTTATCATAGCTGGTGCTCATGATGAGAGGATTCTGTATATGTGTGTTACTGCCTGTGAGCATGTTATTGACGTGTTGACTCTTTGTTGTCATGGTAAGGGTGTTGTTATTGTAGCGGCGTGGCGATAAAGAGGATTACATCCTCGTGGTCGTCTGTGCCAGATGTTTAGATTGTTTACACATCATGTGGCTGCCGACAGTAGCACAGAGGTTTAACAGCCATGCACTGAGGCCTGTGACACAAATGAAGGTTAAATTCCATCTAAACGAATTCATCTCCAACATGATTTTCCATCTACTCTAAATTCATAACACAGCTTCAGGCTTATGTCTTACCATTGAAGGCAGGTATCAAAAGAGTGTATAATTGTATCCTTGCAACAATGATCATATTTAATGACTTGAATGATCTCTATTCACTTTGTCTTCTTCTTCTCTAAGATTAAGTGTCATCAAATATTTCACATCCAGTTTCCTGAGGTTTTCCTAATCACCTGTTTACCTGGAAATGATTTTTGTGTTGCTTTTCATGAAGAGATGACGTTTACTATGATGTTACTAAGAGTGGTGCGTCCTCAATCAGGAGCAGAATGTGTGACTACGACTCTTGGCTTTAACTAAACTCATGTGGAAAAGTATTTACTCTCAGCAGAGCCAGGAGCATCTCTGCAGTGCAGCTGCCCTAGTTACAGAACAGCTGAGTAAGTGGGGGAGACGCTGGTTGGCTCAGGCAGCGAGAGGAGGAGTTAGTAAATGGTTGACTGAATCGTGGAGGTTTGGCTGTGTTGGGGGCTGAGGGCCAGATGCAGAAAACACAGTTTAACTGGGGGACCAGTGGAGTGAAGTGATGGAGAAGACTCTGACAGCTGGAGTCTTCAGGTGTTCTCTAGATATTATCTTTTTTCTGCTCTGTCTGCAGCTCCTACGCCAGAATGAAACACACATTTTTCTTCACTAACCACTTAAATAAAATAATTGGATCCCTGAGGCGCTGAGGTTGTTTCAGCTCTGCAGCTGGAAAAGCCACTGGATTATTTTTGACACCTACAGAAGCCGTGTTCACTCATGAATGTGTTTGTGATGAGACCTGAATCACAAAGATCACTGAGGCCAGAAAACCCAGCAGCCGACTCACAGGGAGATGAAAACAAACACTTCATATGCAGCAAACAAATATATGATTCATACAAATAACATTTACATACAGCCTGTCACCATTGTCTGGAAAAAATTCAAAATGTTGAAATTTTAGGAAATGAAATTGGAAATAATGTCACCTCATCCTTCATGGAATCCCTCAGTTCAACTTGATCATTGCATGAAAAATTCTGCACTCCTGATAATGTCTGAAGAGCCTCAGGAAGTGTATTAAAGATCCATTAACGTTTGAATTATATCCATTTTTAATTCTCATCATGTTCTCATGGATTTTTTATCAGATTTCGACAACCAGCCTGTGCTTGATCTGAGCAGATCTATTTTCTACTCGTCTATATTTACTACACTTACAAAGGATTCTGTTCTTGCAGGATTTAATCTTAGGAACATGGAGCCAGTTTTCTTGATCCAACTTCATCCAGCGTTATGATTGGAACATCCAGCCTCTCAGGCGACACCCTGATAGCGTGCCACTTCCCTGTGGTCCAGCTTCCCACATGGCAACTTCCTGTCCAGGCCTTGTGCAGCTCGGCCAAGAGGTCCGGCCGTCTGTGCTCCGCAGGCCTGACCCGAGCTGTGTCGCTCCCAGAGCAGGACGCGCTCAACCGAGAGCAAGGCTTCGTCGGTGGCAGGAGACCTTTCTCCAGCAGCTACAGCAGACTCAATGAGGACCGGGCGGAGGAGGAGGAGGGGGGGGCCAGCGACAGCAGCGGGAGATACGACTCCACCTCGTCACCAGAGGAGACGAGCTCCTACCTGAAGAAGGAAAGCTCCGAGGTGAGAGGCAGCGTGAGGTCGCACAACTCATTCCTCCCCTGCACACAGCTCGATGAGGACGAGGAGGATGAGGATAGCGATGGAGATAATCTGCACAAATATCACGAGGACTCCTCTTTTCTATTGCATGGAAATTCGAATTGGCCACTGAGTAATGGTGCCAGACGTTACGCCGTGCCCCTTGGAGACATGGAGGGTGAATGGGGCAAGGAAGGAGCCGTGCTGGGCAATGAGAGCGACCAAGAGTGGCTCTCTAACCAGCCCGACCCCCTGGACTCGCTGCAGACTGACCCCCAGTGCTCTCATGGGAACAGATCTGGTGTCACGAGGATGGTGATAGGAGAGCAGGACTCCGACCGACACAAATGTTCCCCGGAGGTGATGCCTAACACAGAGTATGTCAGCGACTCTTCCTGCAACAGTTCAGATGGCGTCTTGGTTAACTTCTGCACGATGTACAACCGGAGCAACAACCCCGCCACGCCCCGTGACCTCATCAGTCCTGCACTTCCCCCATCTCAGTCGCATGAGGGATCTGTGTTCCTCAACCTCCACCCTGTCCCGCAGACTCGGACCGGGGACCTCCAACAAGCTGACATGACGGGTAACTCTCCCCAAAAAGACGAGGTCGACTTGACGCCCCCTGCTTGCCGCTGGTCACCTCAGGGCCTCGACTCTAACTGTAACCTGTTCTCCCTGGAGCCGCTGCCCCCGGGTCTCTCCTCTCTGGAGGTATCAGACCTGACTGCCTGTCTGCAGAGTCAGAGCACACTGGCCACTGGGACCAATCAGAAGTACTACAAGCTTGTGACCTGCGACCTCTCCTCCCAGTCGCCCAGCCCGGCCTGGTCCAGCGTCAACAGCTGCCCAGAGGGTCCGAGCCGAAGCAGCCCCCTCCCTCCCTCCGAGCACCTCTTCATCCATTATGTGAAAGAAGGACCGCACAAAGAAGAGAAGAAGGTAATTAAGACACTCCTGATTTGTACTGTGTGCAGTAGAGTGGATACATATGCTAAGCAACAGTCTCCTTATAACACCACATTTAAATCCACTAGATACAGATTTCCCCTAAAGAGAAACAATGAGCGATTATTAATATTTCGCAGCCTAGGTTCTCATATAGCTGTAAAGCATTAGTAAATGAATAAAGCTTTTAGCTACCTGACAGTATAATCCATTATAAATGCTTAAAAGTGGACTGTTGATTTGCTTTCATTAAACTAAAGCAGTTCTATATTTTCTCTTCCTCTCAGGACAAAGTTGATCAAGAAAAAGAAAACATGTTCTCCTCCCACTTCCAGACTGATGATTACCAGGCTGCCTCCACCTCCACTGACAAAGGACTCTGCAGGAGGAAACATACAGACAATATCCGGGACGTCTGTTCACTGGGCCCCAGCCTGTGTAGCCCACATAGCAGGAAAGGCCACAACACAAGTGGTGCGTCCGTACAGCCATCTGTGATTCTGAGCCAGGAGCCCTGTTATACTGACGCTGCTGAGGGGGGTAAGAAGGGGAACACAATGCACATACCCATGCAAAGATATCAAAAATGGATGAAGCACTTTTTGTTCAGTGTAAAATCCTAAATCTTTTTCTCTTTCTCTTATCCTCTACCTCCTCCTAGGTGCGTGTTCAGTGGAAAACGCACTGGTGCGCTACAGTAAAGCCCAGAGGCCGACCTCGCTGCCCATTCAGCCCTTCATTCTGATTCCCGCTGACAAACAGCAGAGTCAGGCGCAGCACCTGGGCTGTCTCCTGGAGCAGTACATCAACCAAAAGAGCAGCAAGTCCAGCAGCTCCGAGCCCGGCCGCAGGGGCAAGGGCAAGAGCAGTCGGTGCTTTTCTAATCTTCAGCCATCGCCCACGGGCAGTCGCCGCCCCATCTTCCTGGAAGGCCCATCAAGCTCTGATTCCTGCTCCACCTGCACGCCGAGCCCGGAGTGCTTGGGCCGCAGACACACGTGGAGCCAGGCCAGCAGAAGCCAAGGAATTGGTAGTCCGTACACATCAAAAAGCAGCCTGGATCCATATCACAGCAGCTCAAAGCCCAGGTGGAGTCAGGAGCTGAACAAAAAAAGCCCCTGCTCAGGCACAACTCAGACTAACAATTGTTTAAATCTGACCTCGGCTCCAAATCAGTCGAGCCGAGTTAGAATTCCCTCCTACGAGGACCTGATCGAGCTCACCCCTGAGCAGAGCTACGTCGACCATCAGCCCCAGAACACCTCCTACCACTCAATATTCTCTCATACACCCCCCATTTTACCCCTAACCACTGACACACGTCACCCAAACCTTCAGGTCTCCTCATCTACGCCCACATTCTCACAAACAGAAAAGAAACTGCCCCAGCGCAGAGCTACACCTTCAGCCGACTCCGGCTTTTTTCACGGGAGCTTCACAGCCGCCCTCTCCTCGGTCACTCCTCTCTCCTCTTTGGGTTCTCTGCTCTCTTCTTCTGGGTCCGGCCTCCATCCACAGCAACTGCAGGACTCTGCCGGGCACAGTGGGAGACAGAGTCAGAGTCAGCACAGTGAATCTCTGATCCTGAGCGACCGGCCGCCAACCGAGTTCTGCCTCTCGCCTGAAACATCCTATGAGTCCCTGTCTATCAGCCATCTTCAGAGGAGAGGTGAGGGTCAACTGTGACAGACACACTGGTGTATGACACACATAAGAATCTGAATGGGGGTGAAAAGTGACTCAGTTGCAGGAACGACTCAAGGATTCCACCGTAATTGAATTGGCTTCAGTGATGAGCCGCTGAGAACAGCAATAAAATCTCACTGTGCTGCAGCAGTGCCTTCGATACCCTGAAGGGGCTTTCTTTCAAACATGACCTATTTTTAACTCTCCCTGCTCGGGATTGGCTGAGCCTGCTGCTCTGCAGCCTATGTGAGTGAGGCTGCACGAGAGCGAGAGGGGGAATGATGCAGTAGAAACGGTGTTAATGATTTATCACGCACCTAATCATTTTGTCTCAGTGCTGCCATATGGAAGCTTGGTGCCAATGTAATTACATAAACGTGAACCCTGAGATGGGCGATTGTCCGTGGAGGTATTTGCAGCAGCGGTGGAGAGGAAGTGTGGTGCAGCACTGCAGGCAGCGTCAACATGCATAAAGAATTCACCGTGACATTTGCAGAGGCTAGCCATGAGATGAAGAAAGGCAGACTGTGAGAGAGGCAATTCAATCAGGGTCACTGCTGAAATGGAAAACTGACTCCATTATCTTCTGCTCTCATTCACATTTGCATTTCAGCAATAGGTTAAACTCTGAAAGCGCTCTCTCTCTCTCTCTCGCTCTCTCTCTCTCTCTCTCTCTCTCTCTCTCTCTCTCTCTCTCTCTTTTTCATCTTTCCACTGACCTAGATAATGAGGAAAATATTTTAAAAAATGTGAGTCTTTCAAGTAAAAAATAAATCTGCTGACATTGTTAAGATTGATATTAAATCGCTGCACTAAAATTTATATTGTGGGAGAATCTTGAAACAAGTTGATTTGCACTGGAAACAGGTCAACAGCCTATTCTAGAAAAATAAGACTTTCAGCTCTCTCCCCTTATGAAACCACATTTAAATCATTTAGATCCTGATTTTGATTTGACTCTGCACCACATTGCACTCTCCTAAAAAGACAAGTATCCTGATCAGCACCAGAGTTTAACGGCTTCTTCTTGCAATGATGTACAGAAATCATGGACATCAGTTGAGTAGTTTTTGTGTCATCCTGCCAACGAACATAGAACCAACCCACAAGCCAACGGGGGTGAAAACGTAACCTCCCTGACAGGGATAATGCCATTTCTAGAGTTTTAATAGTGTTTCACATCAGCCAATAGAATGCATGAAGCATCAGTTATAATTTCAACCTGTCAAAACCTCTTTGTTGTGTATTGTCTGTAGGTTTGCTCAGATCTGTGAGCAGGGCGGTGGATTTGATGATGGCTCATTTTGGCAGCAGCAGAGATCCAGAAGAAAAGGTATGAACCGGCAGAGCTCAGCCCCTCGAGGGATGTGACTCAATGGAGAAGAGCCAAACTGCCATTACTTACATTATAGGATTGGAGTCAAATAACCTGAGTCAGCAGGAGAGGTGCTGTATCATATTTATTTATCTCTCTGGCACAGATGCGTCTGGGGAACAGCTCTTGGAGTCCCACCATTGCAGGTCTGGTCCTGGAGCATCTGTGTCCGGCGATCCAGAATATTTTAGAGGACGGGCTCAGGGATCACAAACTGGATCTCATCATCGGGCAGCGACGCAACCACTCCTGGACGCTGGTGGACATCTCCACCAGAATAGGTATTTGTGAGTAGCTTAATGGAGTGAATGGGATTCAAAGCGACTGTCGTGAATGTAACAGCCCTTGTTGTGGACTCTTTGATGAACTCTCTTCGATGTTGACAGGTCCATCCACCAGAGTCCTCCACAGCCTGGCTTCCAAAATCAAACAATTTCCCCAGCTCTCCAGCCACTGTATGAGACTCAGGGCCTTCATAATGGGTCTGCTCAAGTAAGTACCAACTGTGACTGAGTGATGCTAAATGATGCTAATACAAATTACTGTACATGAAAACCTTTTTATCTTTTGATTTTGATTTGCTCTTTTTTCAGCTTAAGAGCTTTGGAATTCTGGCTCAGTCACTTTCAGAGTCAACAAAGTGAGTGAACCGACTTTAATGTTTTTTCTTTAAACTAGCAGCGTCACTTGTAACGTTGTGACCATGTTAGCATGCTGTGTTTAGCATTTTGCTGACGTACACACATCCTTTAGCATCCATTGAGACCCTTAAATGATTATAAATAACAGTTTTGACTTATTGAGACAAATTATTGTGTATCTTCTGAACTCCACAGATTTGATAACAACATACTACCACTCTTGGGGGTTCCTGTCAATGTCACTGGGCCAGTGTCAGCCCTTGTTTGAGGAACTGCTGCTTCTGCTGCAGCCGCTCTCCGTGTTGCCCTTTGACCTCAACCTGCTCCTGGAGCCCCGACTGTTGCGTAGCAGACAGCTGTGTCCTGAGGAGCAGGGGGTCTCCCCCCCTCAGCCGTGCTCAGCCCTCCTAGCGACAAGCTGGCCACTTCTGCAAGCCGACAGAAAGGTGGAAAGCAGCCACAGCAGTCAGCAAACCAAGATGTCACAACACATAGGTGTGCATCACCAAGAGTCACCCAGTCGTCTCAAGTCAAGCTCAAACAAGCTACGTGGAGGGACGCAGGCCAACAGGAGTCCATGGCTAGCTCCTATTCCAGAGTGGTGCCAGAAAGAGCCTGACCTCCTGGACGATGTGGTTGAAGGGGAGGACTGCAGCCAGAATTATTCAGATACTTGGTCTCAGATAAGTATGGACAATTCTGGGCAAGAAGAGACGAGGAGAGATAAAGACAATGGGACCCTGAACGCGTCGGCTTGTGTCCAGGTGGAGAGCCCCTGTCAGGGGGGGCTGCGCTGGGCCAAACTGTTTGGAGCGGTGGATTCTTCCACCAGAGCAGAGACAGTTTCTCAGAGTCACATCGGAGCACAAACCAGAAGGTGAGAACCCTGTTCAATCAAAACAAGCACAGACTCTGTTCTTTTTTATTTACACTACTTTAATCAGTTTTTCTTTCTTAGATCGGTGAAAGTTTGACAATGTTTTCATGACGTTTCCGTGTGATTGATTTCAGGCGACCATCCCATTGGCTCCATTTGGACAGATCGCAGCTTGGACTGTTGGCTCAATCCATAAAGTCAATGAAAATAGTAGCAGCACAGATAAACAAGACCAAGGACTACTGAAGACTACGCCCCCTATGGGTGAAGGCATATTTACTGTAGTAACAAAAGTTTCAACCTCCTGATGAACGAGAGCCAAAGCCTCAGTTTGCACCTGGAAGAACTGTAAGTAGTCACATCTGTTACTCTAATCTGTTTTCCTTTAGGGCAAAAATCAATCATAAAATGTGAATAATGACCCAAAGTAGACTGTTAAACATTAACGTGGTACAAAATCATCAATTTCCCATATTACACTGTCAGTCTCTATCCTTCCTCTTATTGATCGTCTAAAAACAAAGAAAGAAAGCAATACACTGTTAAAGTGGTAAATGTGCCACACGCCAACCTCTTGTAATGTCAGTGATTTTTATCAACTTGTTTTTTTTAGCAAATTTCCAAGCATGGATTTACCTTAGGTGCAAGAGTGGAAAAACATGCAGTCGGCTGCTATAGGTGTTTCTTGGTTTCTGTTTTCTTTTTCTCTTGTAAATGTATTTATAGCCGTAGAATGAGCTTCTGGAAACATTTCTGGCACTAGAATTGCAAGTGTGTGCAATAGTTTGTTATAATGAGTGTGTTCATGTGAGGTTTGTTCAGTTACACAACTGTAAGCCTTTGTCCGGCTGTTTCAGGTACCTAAATGTGTGTAAGCTATATTTTGATAGACTGATAGTTGGATAAGAAGTAACAAAATATGTTCCCTGTATTGAGTAATGTGAAGTCTGTGATATTAAACCACAGTATTTTCTCCTCAGCCTCTGAATGCTTCCTCTAATGCCCAGTGACAATCAAACTCTGTTAATAAAGACCTAATATATTTACCTGTCTTCTTCTTGTATGCAGTTTATTTGTGTTTGAATGTAGGTTTGGTTGATGACGAGAATGTCTGTCATGTATAAAGTGTTTCTTGTTAGGCCTGGTTTGGTTTGATGTAGGGCCCCACAGGTCCCTTTTGCCTGGGGCCTTGAGATGCTCTTGTGTAAATGTGAATTCTTAGATTTCCATCACGTCAGTTATGATCATTAGAAGTAAGTGTTTGACAGTTTTAGGACTTTTCTCGAAGGAGCCTCTCGATGCGGAACCTTTCCAGCGCTTCCCGGGAAATCTGACCAAATGTGTGTCCGAACATGAACTTGTTTCCTGTGGGATGATTTATCATTAGACGTAATTTATGCTTTTCTCTCAATGAGTGATTCATTTCAATTAACTTTATAATATATCTTAAAACAAGGCTTTTGTGGTTTTAAATGTGTCGGTCGCTCTGATACAGACCTGGGATGTGTCCCGTGAATGATGGCACCACACCGCTTTTTGATTGGTAGATGGTTTGGATGGGAGGAGTTGTACTGTCCTTCCTCAGGGTCTCCGGGGACGTGGAGTCACTGCGCTGCTCCTTTCCAAACTTGATCAGTGCCTCTTTGGTGATGATGGGGTAACCTTTACCCATCAAGAAACGGGACTTTGGCACGTGCCCTGTAAAACCTAAAAAACAACATTAGTCATAAAGTCAGAGGAATAATTTAGTAGTTCTTTGTTTGTATGTATTTTGCTTTTACAGCCTGCACGGCTTCAAATTCTATCAGCTAACAACCTGAATATTTGTTTGGCTTTGTTGACATGTTGACTGCTATTGTTAATTAATTAGCCATACAAGTTTGGCAAGTAGCATTTTCGGACTATGCATCTGTCAGCTTGTTTGTGACGTAAAGTCTGTCAGTATAATTATTAAATTAATCTATTTTTGTGAATAAACCAACTCTGAGCTACCTGCCGACCACCAAGTGACATGCATAGCTGACCATTATTGAGATTTTTCTTATGGGGTTGGTGGAGACCAAAACAGAGCTCAAACGATATTTAAATATTGAAATTGTGACCACAGATGAATAATAATGTTGCTCTGTGTGGATGTTTAAATTAGCATTCATGATTTTTGTCATTGAACATTTTAATATATGTCCAAGGAGTCTGATTTAAGGCCTGTTACAGCTGAAGCATGCAGTAAGAATCGTGCATATTTCATGCTTAGCAACTCAAACTCTGTCTTGTACCTGAAATAAAGTGCTTGTGCTGGTTATCATCGTCCATTGAATACGGTGAAATGGTGACGGGGGTGTAGGACGGCTTGAAGGAGACCACCTTGTTGGCTGTCAGGGAGCGTTTTGGTCTCTGGGTCGAATGATGATGGAGAATAATTAAAACATGCATTAGTCTATTAGACGGTTTACAAAATGTAACATAATTCTTATGAATGCGAGATTCTGTATGATACCATATAATGAATACAAACACTCTAATAAGAATAACATTGGCAACTTATATAGATGAGGTGTGGATATGCTGCTAAATACATATACACTATACACTACACTGTTACTTTTTTTACTACTGTATTATCCCGCCTATAGTATATTCACATTTATATATTTTTATATATTTATCTTGCTCATAGTTCTTATATCATACAATACCTGTTAATGCTCTACTATTCCATATATATTTCTTACTGCTCATAGTTCTTATATCATACATTACCTGTTAATACTGTACTATTCCATATATATTTCTTACTGTACATATCTTATTTATTTACATTCCACTTTAAATACGCACTTTACTGCCTTTTTTTTGCACTTCTGGTTAGATGCTTAACTGCATTCCGTTGTATTTGTACTTTACTGTGCAATAATAATAAAGTTGAATCTAGTTGAATCTAATCTAATAAATAAATCAAGAGATAAAATGGGTGAATCTGCCCGTGGTTGTTGTCGAGGCCTCCCGTTCTGTTTGTGATTTGTAGGATTACATCACAGTGAGTGTCAGCAGAGCTCCACCATGGATAATTGAACCAGAGTGAACCTACTCTGAGGTGCAGTGATCATGTATGTGTAGGACAGAGGTGAGAGAGGGGTTACTTCAAACTGTCGGTTGGTGGAGGTGAAAACAAGCGGCAGCTCTGTTGACCGCTCTAGGTTCCTCGCTTCTCTTTCCTGGTGAAACTCGGCCTGAGCTTTAAAACAGACGTCAGAGAAGCTGCGGGAAAAGTAGTTCTGACTCCTCGGGATGAAACCTGAAACGGCACCGAGCAACATTAAAGGGTTTGTTTTCACCTTAATCTGAAATAAAACAATAAGGCTATCTACTGCACATGTCTTATCAGGAGTTGTTTTGTGTGTTGAGTGAGCGAACCCTTTCAAATTACACAATAAAGAAATCAAACACATTTTGAAACAGCAATTATAAATAGATAAAAAAAAACTACTAAACAACTTAATCTTTAACAACACCACTGCAAACCCAAGTTGGTCTTATTACAAACAGTCACACACCACACGTAAAGTTCATTATATCACTGTGAGCTTCAGCCTGTGACCCCTTCATGCAACTGTGTGTGTGGTATGTGTGTGTGTGTGTGTGTGTGTGTGTGTGTGTGTGTGTGTGTGTGTGTGTGTGTTTGTGTGTGTGTGTGTGTGTGTGTGTGATCCTGATTTTCAATACATCTGCACTCGCCTGGTTAGTTCACTTTATAATTTAGCAGCTGTAAACAGAATATTTCTTCTCATGTTGCTTAATTGACATTATTTATAACTGACACCTGAAGCCACCAGCCATGCAGTCACATCATGACTAAATAATAAAGAGTTAAAGTGAATTTAACTGTTATAAAACCTTGTTTGTCTCCAGTATGAAATGATTTTTCCATGAGGTGTTCGGTTACTTTGCTGACTCCCAGTGTGATGAGTGTGTGACACATACCTGTGTATCCAGGTATCACCTTCTTCAGGTTACCGTTGGGGATGCCTCTCAGTGTCAGAGCAGCTGTGTCAGTGGAAGGAGACGGAGCCGTGTGGAGGACCAGGCGACTGGAGTGTTTCACATCAGGACTGCTCAGCAGCTCGGCCGTGTGCTGGCTGTAAGTCTTCCCCATGTGAAACTTCAGCTGTGGGCAATACCCTGAATACCTGGGAAGTAAAGAAGCATCTGTAGTAAAGGTGTCGCAGGTTTATATATGTTAAGGTTTTTTAATGTAAAGTATACTGTAGGTTATATTTTTTATACACAATGGATCAATTGGTTTATTTATTAGAATTATTGAAAAATAAATTTCCACCAGACTTGGGGGTCTGAGCAAAGGGATACAGGATTTGACTGTTTTAAGACAAATATTTTGGTAGTTAATTACCAGTCAACTTTGAATAAATAAATTATTATAATTGCGATAACTGATCGCGTTTCCAATATTACCTCATCGTGATTTCATAAATAACCAATGGTGAATCAATAATATATCATTAAAATCATTAAATACATTTTTAAATTTAATATTTGTTTATCATCAGGTTGGCACCCTGAAAATAATTGTATTTCCACAATTAAGAATAGATAAACAAGAAATGTTTTGTTTGAGTTGAACTTGATTTCAACTCATGATTTAACATATCATCATTTAATCAATAAAAATTCAGTTTTATTTAACATTGTGTCTCTTTAGATTAATTTAGGGCTTCAAAAATGTAATTTAATTAATGTGTGCCTCCCTTAAATGACAAACATAGTCTACAGAAAGCCTAACCCCAAACAAACGTAATGTAGCGCAATTAGCAGCGAGCCTACGTGGGATTACTTTTAATCCTCAGAATATTTTTCAGCGTTATCGTATCTGCAGACGTGAACTCACCCCGGAATATAATGTGGATCAGGTGTCAGCAGAGCTTCGCTGAGTTTGGGGGCAAACGTCTCCATGTTGCTCCGTCTGAAGGCTGCAGGCTGAGGACTGAGGTCCGGGGCCTCCTGCCTGTGGAGTGTGTTGGTTGCTACAGAGAATCAAACAAAGACGCACAGGGGCTCACAGCTCAGTGTCGACAATCTGAAACCGAAAACTTCCTGGACAACAATGATGTCCAACAGCAAGTCATCAGAGGAGCTTTGCTGCTCTCAGCTGGTCTGTGCTCTGAACGCAGTTCAGTTACAGTAACCCACTGACTGACTATAACAATCATTTACTTCAGCCAACAAGTTGCCTTATAGATATTGTATATGTATTTGTTATATTAAAAAGTTAAATTGAAAAGATAGATAGATTGATAGATGTTCAACAATGGCCCCTAGAGACGTTCTTCAGCTCTCACTGATAGAATATATATATATATATATATATATATATATTAGTAGTATTTTCTGCAAAAAATTTTTACCATAGCAACAGAGTTGCACAATTTAAAATATATGTAATTTCAAAAGTACTTTATTTTTTATTTATTAGTCTGTAAAATAGCAACCATGTGTTATTTATTTATCCATGTATCAATATATTTATTTGAAAAGTACAATGAAACTCTAAAGTCCACACAAAATACCAAGGCATGTGTGTAATGTATCAAGAAAGTCAACACATTGATCCATCTTGTAACGCTGGGAAAAATAAAGATAGGGAAACAAATAAATGGATAATTGTACAATGACAGACCATAGAAGCTATCTTATCCTCCATATTATAGAATGTCCATACAACCAGATATGATGTGCAGACTTTGTTGTGATCACAGATTCATTAACAGGAAAAAGGAGTGTTCCCTATTTTTAAGTCCCATATGATTTGATGAGGGAATAACTCTGTCAACAATCATTACCACATCAGTGGATATAAATCTCACCAGACAGTTGCGGTGACTCAGTATAAACCTGCTTTTGTTTTGTGTTTCCAGGATGTGAATGGGTTTGTTTTTTTTTTTCAGCTAAGCTGCTCTCTCTCTATTCGCCTGGGGAATGTAGATCATATCAACGGTTGAGACATCCAACACACACACATTCCTGCAGTCTCAGGTAAATCTCAGTTTGCAGTAATGACGAAACAGACGTGTTATCTGTTCCAGCTCATTGTTACACACTCCTTTCACACACATACCATTGTACTGTATGTCCACAAAGGAATTTGAACGTCTGTTGTCACACTAGGACGTGTGGCTCATAAGATGTGTTTGTTTCCGTGTCGTCTCGTTGGGGATATTTAAAAACAGCCCACAGACTTGTTGTTGTGTCTTTAATATTTACCGGCATTCCTCTGTAATTACTGCCTTTGCTGCAGGACTGTCAGGGTGTACACAGGTTAAATCCGTGCAGCCAGGTCCTGACTTGCTCTTGTTGTTTTTCTGGGGTTTCTTACAGATGCTCAGACATATAAATCATGTCAAACACTGGTGAAGGTGAGTCACAGCACCTCTCCCATATTCAGTGACAGGAAGCAGCAGGTGTGAACATGCAGCATGGCTCTGTGACAGGACGGATGATGGGCAGGGGCGTGGTGTAGCAAAGGAGGTGGATCTCTGGGAATGTCTTGAATGCTACATCACCACCTCACTTCAGCTAATTACGGCGTGGGTGAGTGCGTCTCTTTCCTGTTCCTGCTCAGGTGTGAGGGACAGAAACCTTAAGGGATGAATCTCTACAGGAGCTTTGGAAACCTCATGGAGGCCTGGGTGAATGAAGGAGGCACGTACCCAGAATCTCCTACACCGTCCTCTGACACTGGACCAAACTTCCGCTCAGAATCGGTGGACTCTGGAGTGGAGACGGCCAGCACGGACACATCCTTTCCTGCTTCGCCCTCCACCACCTCAGCAGATAATGCAGAGATAGATGCCTTCATGCCAGAAAGGATGGGACTCACTCTGGCCTCCACTTCACTGTCTCCTGTAGTGTCCTGTCCTGTAACCTCCTCCTTCTCCTCTTCGTCCCTGAGCCTCTGTCCCAGCAAATCTCCGGACGGCTCCAGTGCCTTGCATTCGAGAGTGGAGCAAGCGCTGCAGAGGACTGACTCCAAAAATCAGAAGGACAACTCAGAGCTCCTCATGGTGGAGGCGGTGCTCAGGAGACAGCCTCGAGCATCTTCCCTGGACAAACGGCACTCAACAGGATTCGTGAGAGGTCAAAGGTCAGATAGCTTTGGGCCAGGGAGGACACTCAACCAGTCAGCGTCCCTCCGACCGATGTCAGAGACCTGCAGACGGCCGATGTCTTTGATGTGGGACAAGCCGAAACCAGAGGTGAGCTGTCACACACCAAACTGTGTTGTCATTCTTGGAAAAGCCGGAGACAAATCTACGCAGCGTCTTATTCCCGTCAATGAAAAGGGTTGTTCTCATTTGCTCTCCTATTTTCACACTTACACCAGTTTCACCCAAACATGTTCGGTCCTGCCCAGCAGCACTGGCTTATAAATGTTAAAGGAAAGCATGAAAGAAAGTCAAACAAGTTTAACAAAGCTTCTATTTCTCACCTACAGTTAGAGGGTTTCAACACACGAGTTGAAAGACGGGTGTGTCATTACTTTAGCAGGATTACTTTAATGCACGCAACTTGACATGAGTCCATCTGTGGTGTGAGGGACCTTAAACCAGTCTGCCCAGCTGGGTGTACGCCCACAGGCATGAGAGGAATGGAAGTGGGGGACGTGGAGCAGTCTGGGAAGTTCCTTTGAAATAAGGTTGACATGTTGTTAACAAGGCACCGGGGAAAAAAGTTGGACTCAAGACTGGATTTTGATTTACAATGGTTGACATCTTGGCTCCTCTTCATATTAGTCACTGAGTCTCATTGTTAAAAAAATGGTTGTGTTTATTTCCTTGTATGAGGATCAGGGTTTGAGGAAAAATAGAAACTGTACCAACCAGCTGTAATTACTCAATTAAATGTATATAATTATATATTCCTGATTAACATATAATTATATTTAATTACACTTCCATTGTCACCTTATGCATGCAAGCATTAATCGAAAATGTGACACATCTGGACATTCTGACGGAACAGGTTGAGATTATCCTTTGTTGTTTACAAAGTTCATTTAAAGGTAAACGAGAGAATGAATTCAAAAAGTTAAACAAAGCCTAAAATATTATATTCACTTTATTTAAATGATAAAAAGCTGTAAAACCATCTTTGAAAAGAAAATGAAGAAAAAGTCAAGCGAACTTTGTCTTTTTAGTTTGGTCCATGTCCCGTCCACTCACATGGAGGAGACAGGGTTTCTGAGGCGACCAAGATGATTTGGCTTCACTTCTGGCTGAGCTGTTGTGTCGTCCATCTTTATTTATACTGTATATAGTTGATGCCTGGACATGTGAGTGCTCTGATCTAAATGCTAAATCAACATGCTAACATGTACACACTGTTGATGTTTTGCAGGTATGATGTTTGTCTTGGTAAACATCTCAGTTTACTCGGGTTACCACAGAGGCTGATGTTGTATAAACACCAAGTATTGGACAAAACTTAGATTTGACCTGGTGATGGTTCTGTATGAGACATGAAGGAAACACAAAAGTTATCATAAATGTGTGAAATTTGTCAAATGGTTGTTTCACCCGAACCACATATGTAAACCTCATGGTGGCGCCATAGGAAAACCTAGGTCATAAACATTTGTCTACTCATAACCACAAATCAATATACTATATATCATAACACTTTCTCTCTCAATGCTCTGTGCAGGAGCTCGGTGAGGAGGACATGACGGGCCTGAGTCCTGGGCTCTGCTACCTGGAGCAGGTTTGCCAAATGCTGGAGAACATCGCCAGACAGAAGATTCAGAATCGAGCATTGCGGATGGAGATGGACGCCCTGCGGGAACTTAAAGACGTGCAGGTGAAGACTTTTGTGTATGGCATCTTTGCAAGACAATTAAGAAGCTGTCACAGTCATCACGCGGTGCTTGGTTCGTGAACATGACACAGGCTTGTTGAGCTGGTGGAGAACGAGATGTCTTCTTGCCGCTGGAGGGTTGAATTGAATTAAACCATGAAGACATTGTCTTTCAGGCTCCTGACAGCTGTCAACCTGACTGTGAAGCTGCTGAGGAGGACGGACATGCAGAAAACGAAGAACCCAGTTCCAGTGAAGCCCAGCAGGTTAAGAGGAACTCTTATGGACATTTTCGACAGAGATCTGCTTCAGACACAATGCTTACCACGCTGCATTTAAGTAAGTCATGCTCTACCTGCTATTTTTTATATATTCAATATATTTCTAGAAATGGACCCCTTGTATTAAGAGAGAAGAGTAGAATGCTGTGTAATATGTTGTGCATGTGTGTGTTCGGTGCAGGACAGATAAAATCAGACTGCAGGGGGCAGCATCTGAGCACAGATGTCCTGCAGGAGAGGATAGAGGAAGAGCATCCACAGGAGGTAACATACACTCTAATGCAAAATATAATATTTAATCTCTGTAATGAATACAATCAAACAAATACAGATATTATTTCACAGAAATATGTTATTTTTTTACAAATGCTTGACAAATATTTCAATATGTCTTTTCAGGGGTCTACAGAAGAGGAGAGCAATAGAACTAACAAGAACTGGAGGACCAAATTCTCATCTTTCAGAAGAGAGGAGCCTTTTCTGAGAGAAATGAAGGGGTAAAATATTAATTAAGCATTTATAACCTCCTCTGAGGAAGCAGTGCTATTCATCTCATGTGATGCAAGCTGCTCTGGGGAAGCGTATGTGCTGCTCAAGCATGGCAGAGGCCCACAGTGATGGCAGAGGCCCACAGTGATGGCAGAGGCCCACAGTGATGGCAGAGCCGCTGGTGGGAGTTCATTTTCAGTCCCTGGATTTGTTCCTCTTGAACAGTTTGTCCTTTCCTCATGAAACACAGCCCCCCCCCCCCCCCCCCCCCCCCTCCTCATGTTTTCCACATTGCTTTTCCTCAGCTACGTCTGATTAATTTTTTATCTCCACAGCCAGCAGATGCAGTCATCTGAGAAAAACTCGACCCGAAGACGGCTCAGCATGTTGTTCAGGAGGAGGAGGAAGCCTTCGCCTGTATTTAACGAAACACAGAGTCAGCCGTGATGTTTGGACCTTTTGGTTCTGGTTCTGCAGTGGACCCAGATGCTCGGATCACTGATTTCACCTACTTCCTGTTTGGCCCATGTGATGTAGCAATCTGCCATGTTAATTTATTGCCCACCATGCATTTACGCTGTATACCTGCTTTCATTTTTACTCTGAAATTTTTTTATTTTGTGCAACTCAGAATAAAATAAATGTATATTTTTTCCGTCCTGTACATAAGATGTTAATAATCCATAAATATAAATTTCATTGTATAATAAATTTTATTTTTGTTTGAAAAATGTCTTTATTTGCGTCCTCGTTCGGTGTTGCTGTTAAATTATTGGATCAATTAATTGGTTCCGGTTTGGAAAAAAGTTAGCGAGAAATGAAAAGATGTTTAGCTGCTTTTGTGTGCAGGTAAACATGTGGGTTTATAACATGTAATAACCCCTTCATGTTTAACAGAAAACATGAAAATGTTAATTTGTGTGGCATTTAAACCAATTCAGAATAAACTTTTTGTAAATTGAATATATTTGGATGTGTTTTAATGCATTTCAATGAGTTTTCACAAACCCTAAAAAAAACTTTGGACAGTATCCAGTAGAAAATATATCCTATGATCATTATTCAATCCATGAACTTTCCCCAGACAAATATTTAAGTCACAAAATACTACTGCTAATAAATAAGAGGACGAAGAGGCTTTAATCTTCAGCTGCAATCTCTCGTTTGACGTATAACAAGTCCAGGCCACACAGCGTTTCCTTTTATCATTATTTAATCTTTATTCACCGAGGTTGGGGGGGGACAGACCTCCCCTGGCATTCCCATGTAAAGAGATGTCAATGACAAACACGTCCAACCAAACAAGAGAGGGCGAATAGGATTCCAGTCCATACATAAAATACATGTATTTACTATTTATCGAACCACCAGCATCCATTAGTCCCACATAGCATCAATCTGTGCTATTAAATATATAGAGATAACATCTGTGGAGGGATTTATTTACTGTATGTGTGTGTGAGGGGGAAGGAATTGGCAGAAAGGGTCGAGCTTATAGACGATAAGAGTGGTGTTGGGGGGCCCACGTCGAGTCATACCTGCAGTGCCCCCCCTTGCCTACATGATGCCGCAGGAGGCCAAGGGGTTGGCGATCTGGCAGGTGCAGGCTGACTGGCAGTATTGGCGCACAGTCTGGTAGCAGCTGCGGTCGGCTTCCCCGCCCCACTGCACGGGCCCGTTGGGGTCAGAGGGCAAGCGGCTCAGGATGCTGGTGTTGATGGCCAGAGCAGCCAGGCCATAGTCAGTGAAAAGCACCGTCTCGCGCCGGCAAGTGGGGCAAGAGATGAACTTGTACTTGGGACAGGACTCGTAGAGGATCTGCAGGCACTCCTCGCACACCGAGTGCAGGCAGGAGAGGATGCGCGGCCGCTTGCCGGTGAAGTTGTAGGTGTGGCCGCAGGTGGGGCAGTCAAGGGGCTCGCAGGGCATGACGGGTCCCGAGCAGGTGGACGAGGAGGAAGTGGAAGAGGAGGTTGAGGAGGAGCGTAGCACGTACTGGTTGACTATGACGTCCTCCATCTTGTACTGGAACTGGTGGTAGCAGATTTCGTTGGCACTGGTTTTGCGCTGCGCCAGGAAGCTCTGCTCCCTGCGCGTCACGGGGGCCGGGGTGGACACCATTGGCCTGGGAGACACTGCTATGTCCAGGGTCAGGTCGCTGCAGGCCTGGTTGACGATTATCTGGCCCTCGCCTCCGCCGTCCCACGCCACTCTGGGGGGCGGGGCATAGCGGGGCTGCGTGACGGGCACGGGGCACTCTCTGGGGAACTTCTCCGACTGGATGATCTTGACGGTGTCCATAGGGATGGTGACGGTCTGACGCCTGAGGCAGGACATTCACACGTGCGTGGAGGTGGTCGTGAGAGAGAGATCAGCGCTTGACGCCCCTGCCTGGTTCTGCACAGGGGGAAACGGATTGGGCTCCTGGTCTGAAGTCAGCCATTTGAGGGGACATGGGGACGGATGGATTCCTCCATGTTTTCCCTCAGAAACCCCCCCTGGTGTACGCCCCTGTCAGCCTGAGTCTTTATGAGGGGAAGACAGATAGTGGAGCTCCGCCAGAGCAGCACAACCTGCAGCTCTCACACTGTCACAGCTTATATGTGGAGGATTTAACTATCCGGTTTACAGAACCGAACCAGTGTTGGCGACTTTAAGATAGTTTCTTGTGCTGTCTCTGACCAGTAACCACTAGTTACAGAAACAATGATTCACACACACGGACAGTTAGAACTTCAGCACAAAGATATGTTCTGACTCGGTGGACATCAATAAATAATCTCATATGCACACAGATGCTCTTATATACATACAGTACAGGGTGGTGGGTTTCTGTGTTCACAGAGAGGGGGAGGGGGTGAGGGAGTGTATACTGGCAGTTCAGATAAGTCCAAGAAGTCTGTTGTCTCTAACTAGATCCTGTGGCCTGCTAAGGGAAACTCTTGCCTTTACATGTGTCTCACTTAAAACACTCACTGAACTTCCTTGTGTTTCGCTGTGAGTGTGTTTCTCTGAAAATGAGAACAACCTCGTTCTCCTTGCTCTTGGTCCAGTTTGGTCAGGCGACCCTGTTTGACCCCTCCCAGTGGCTCGTTGATAAGAGGGAGGGAGGTCTTCTCCTGGGAGGTTTCCTATAGTGCTCCAGAGAGCTGTTGGAATGAGCTCCAAGACTCCTGAATTCCTCAAAGGTGGGAGGGAAGGGTGTTTCTTCTTTCTGGTTTTCAAACAGTCCTCCCACCCGAGCAGCAGAAGTGGTAACGGTCAGCAAGGTGCCTCTGTGCTTGTCTCCCTTTTTCAGTGAGTCCGACTTGATAACTGATTCCTTCGGTTCGATCCTCCTGTGAAAAAAGGAAAATATAGTTCATATCAAATACAAATTTCTGCACTGATAATTAAATATTTTATCCTTCCATCATCTATCATGGGGGTGATGGAGCCAATCCCAGCTGACATCAGACAAGAGGCGGTCACTAACGTATTGCAGGGCCAACGTACACTCGTTCATACTCACATTCACACAGACACAGACAATTTAGAGTCTCCTAGTCTCCTGACCATAATCTGCATGTGTTTGGACTGTGGGATGAGGCCCAGACACAGAGAGAACATGTAAACTCCACACAGAAAGTCCCTTTGGCAAACCGGGATTTGAACTGCGTGGTGATAGTGTTGGCCACTATACCAACATTTTCTAGTTTTGCTGAATTTCAATGGCATTTAACATGGAATACAAATGAGATAAAAAACATGGAGGACTTGCTAAACTTAGTAACGACAGAACACAGGCTTTGAGATGTTAGTTTTCTATAATGAAATTATTTTTAGTCACGCTTGGTAAGTAGGTTCTGGGTCAAGGGGGCAGTAAACAATTTGTCAAAACTATTATTTCTTATCTTTACCATTTTCCTTGACACAGTGTTAGAAACATTTCCTATGTGTTTCTTATAACATAAAAGGTGTGGTCATGTGAAGCACATATTGAAACCATGAACTGTTAATATGGACGACATAACAGTTCCCCAAAGGTGAAGCCAAAGTGTCTCACCCCCTAGTGGCTGGCTGCAGTATATATCTATATAAACCCTATATCCTCCAAGTTAGTGGATAGGGCATGGACCAACTAAAAAGTCAAAGTATTGGCTACGTTAAATTATGTTAATGTTTTTTTACGGTAGTTCTTATCACACTGATGTATATTTCAAAAATACATGGATTGCTTGGGACTGAGTCAATCATACTCAACCTGCAGCGTCCTCCCTTCCCACTGCTGCACGTCTGAAAGGAGGGTTAAGATTAATTTGCTCCGTAGTTCTGTCGTTCTGCTGATGTTATGATGGGCTTGGTTTGGAAATAATCTTTTCCTGAGCACGAGCAAGAGACACTAATATGTAAAAATAGAGCCTTAATGCAGGATGTAAGCTAAACTGATCTATAAAGTGCTGATTATGACTAAATTGACAAACAACCGGAGGCTAACGTCTACCACACACTGTATTTTCCGAGCAGGTGATTGTGACACACGCTGCGGCCTTGCTCTCATCACGGCTCCTGTTTCCTGACAACACTCAATGGCCTCGCGAGTTGCGTCAGTTCCTCTCTGGCCTGAGTGGGAACAGGTTTTTTAATTCTGCGTGCAGGGCCTGTGTCTAACTGTGTGTGGGTTTATGAGAGAGGACGAGTTTTTAGCATGACCGAAACAATAGCTGCCAAACAACACAAGAGGGAGGATGACACATCTCTCATTCAGCGCGCGGTTGTCATGAGCGATGATTCTTTAGAGGGAGAAATAAAAGAACCGAGCAGAGGAGGTGACCTACATGGTGCGGAGAAGGAGAGAGAAAGAAGGAGGGAGCGAG